>NC_061119.1:24988399-25017167 GCF_002878395.1 Capsicum annuum
TCATACATTTCTCATAAAGCTAGCATCCTTTATCATTGCATAATTAGTCAAGCATTCAAAAGTCAGTTCAATCAAGTATTCATGCTTTACATATGTATGTTCAGTAGAAAAGCTCAGCTTATCAGTGCATTCATTCATGCATTCATAAGAACAATGCATTCAATAATCCATGAATTAGATATGCATGTCCTTTATGAGAATTAAGCTTATGAGTAGCTTCAGCCGTGTATTCTATGCATCAGATATGCATGTTCAGTATAAAATCTAAGTATATCAGTAGTTCCAGTCATATATTCATATTTCTCATGCTCATGTCCAGTAAGTAAGTTTAGCCTGCTAGCATTCTCAACTTAATTAGTATTATTCGAGGATGAATGTTCCCAAGAGGGAAATATTGTAATACCCCACCCTTCCCCTAGTTCAAATTCATCTCTAGAACATCAAGGATCTTTCTTTAAAGATAAATATATTTTATTCCATGTGAAATTTTTATGATCTTGACTTTTTATCCCTTGGGAAATCGATTAAGATTTCCATCGATACCAAATTCTCCCAAATCTGACACTAGGGCAAAGGGTTAGAGACATTTTTGTGAGACTGTGTACCACCTTGTAATTTAGCGCGTCACGGAGCAAACCAAAATGGCAATTTTGAAAATCTAATAAGCCTCGATGATTCCACTGCATTGCGGTGGCTATCTAGTTTGCAACCAAGTTGGCAACGTGATTTCCACTGCATCGCGCCAATGCTCAGTTTCCCAATTTTCCAATTTCTAGTAAGCTGGCGCGATTATGGCGCGTCGTGCCAGCATGTAAAATTAGGATTTTTCACGATTTTAATTTTAATTCTAAGGGAACGACAGCCATTTTTCTACCCCTATATATAATATTTAACGTGAGAGTCTTATTATTAAACGCAAATATTGTTGTTTTCTCTCAATTTTTCTCAAGAACAAGAGCTCGAGTTCCAAAATCAAGACCCCAATCATTAAGGTTTCACCATTAATCTTCCGAGTATCAAGTAGTAAGGTATGCAAATGTTTTATAAATTCAAAGATCTCATATTTATGAGTTTTCAAGATTAATGTGAATTGAAATTGAAGTTCATATTATTATTGGGTTTTAATTCATGTATTGTTTACAAAGTTTCAAGCTTTGATCCTAGTATGCAATATTTATGATAAAAACTCTTCCAGTTGCATGTTAGGTGATGTGTTTATGTCAAGTAAGTGTAGAAATTGTGAATAACCAAATCATGCTCCCCATATGTTTGATAAAAATCGTATGTGAAGGAATTAGAGCAATTATAGCATCTTGACTAGAAATCCCCAATTCTGTGTAAGTTCATGTATGGAAAGTGTTTGTTGAAAATCCTTAGTGAATGAATTGTGACATGTTAGCATGAAATTCCCTAATTATGTACTCTTTAATGCATATAAAATATCTGTTGTAAGACCTTTTTGAAAGGAGTATGAGCCAGTTGCATGTCTCCTTCTACTATTACATGTTTATGATTTCCAAGTGCTTGAAGAGATGCTTTAATGATTGTAATGGTGAATGAAAGTCCATGGTCATGATTATTTAAGATAGTTATGTTTTACTTTTATGTTATCGAGTCCTGAGAGGTAATTAAACCAAACAATTTAGCTCCAAGTCTACAGCCCGTGTCAGTTTTCACGATAATCTCAGCCAAGTCACGATTCTTAGAACTCGTTCAGTTATAGAATTCAGTACTCTCCAACAGTTACAGAACATAATAATTCTCAGTAATCCAGGTATCATTAGCATTCCAGCTTCAGTTTAGTAGTATTTAAAATTCAATTCAGACCTGAGTAACATTCAAGTAAAAAATTCAGAACTCAATATCATTCAGTCAGATAAAGAGATTTAGTAGTATTTCGTTTGTATTAAATATATACTAAACCCAGTCATATCAGTCAATTAAGATAATTAGTAATAGATTCAGCTTAGTCTAGTACAGTCCAAGAATCAGTTTAGTGTCTTTCAGTTGGGAGTAGGGACTAGCGCTGAATAAGTGTAGGGATGTCGGCTTCCCTGATAGAGAGGCAAAGTCATTAGTAATATCCCTGAACTACAAAACTACGTATCCAGTTCAGGACCAGGAGTCACCCATTAGATTAAGGCTTGACCATCATATTGCCTTAGGATAGACTTGCTGTTCAGGGTCACCCGTTAGAGCGATTTGACCATAGCAGAGGTTTTTACCCGT
The DNA here is from genome assembly GCF_002878395.1 of Capsicum annuum. NCBI lineage: Eukaryota > Viridiplantae > Streptophyta > Magnoliopsida > Solanales > Solanaceae > Capsicum > Capsicum annuum. The sequence goes on from NC_061119.1 coordinate 24,990,629, forward strand.
GGCACAGTATTAAAAATCTTCTAGATGAGGTTACAGGTTAGAACTTACTAGTTTAGAGATTGAGGCATGTCGGTTAAGTTGGAACTCCCATAATTACGATTTCAATGTCTGTCTTCAAAGAAGAACTCAGAAATCAGGACTTTCAGCTACAGTCACACATCTCAGTAAGGAACTTAGATAGTTGCATTAATTCATTTACTACCCACTAGATAGGATTGGTCTCACAGAAAGTTAATCAGTATCACTACTAATAGAGCCAAAGATCACCCGTTAGATAGGCCTAATCTCAAACTCATTCCGTCATTTCTATTATTAAAAAATTTAGAGATCTTTCGCTAGATAGGTCTGATCTCTAATAAAATCATTCTTTATCATTATTAGTAGATTCATAGATCATCCGTTAGGAATTTTGATCACATATTTAGTTAGTCGATAGTACCAAACTTAGAATTCAGTTATTGATAAGAGCAGATTGAGTTAATTAACTTCAGTATCATCAGTTTCAAAGATAAACCACTAGAGAGGACTGATCTCAACTTCAGTACTCAGTTATAAATATCAAAAGATTTAGTTATCTAGTATCTTAGTATTAGTAGTAAGTTCAAATGTTAGTAAAGCAATATACGAGTATCAGTATTCAGAGTCACTATGATTTTAGTTATGGTTCGTGCATTCATGCATATGTCTTCATTCAGTACTCTCAAGTTAATCAGTTAAACTATGTTCATGCATAAGCTCTTGCATTTAGCCTTACCTCATCTACCATACCAGTATATTTAAAGTACTGATGCATACTTTTCTCTTGCACTATGGTGTCTTATACCATAGGTTTAGAATCCTGAGATTCAGAGCACCCTTAGCATTCCAGACATAGTCAGCAGCAGTAGACGTTTAGACTCAATTTATTTTTAGTAGATGGAGTTAGTTGGGGACATGTCCTATCAAATCCATAGTTTAGACAAGTTTAGAGGCTTTTCAAACAGATGTATTAGTATTCAGTTTTCAGTATTGAGTATTTTTAGATATTTGAACCTTATGGCAAGTTTTTGCCATTTTTCCATATTAATTTTAGTATATTATGCAGTGCTCAGGTATAGATATCAGAAAAAGGTTAGCTTGTTTTCTTTCGGAATTATAAGCACCGTGTGGCATTTCGGTTCTAGAAAATTGGGGCATTACATGCTCTACTGCAAGGTGAGCCCCATCCTTGTGTTTACTCAGTGCCAAATCCTACTCTTAAATGAATAGACACTTAACTGATTATATTGAGCGTAACTATAATGATACTGAGTTCTATAACTGACTGAGTTTACTGTGTTTTGTTAACTGGCTGAGTACTACTGGTTCGTGTCATGACTGAGACTATTATATAACTACTATAGCTCTAGGTAAACAGCTAAATTTTTAGGTATTAAATACCCCCAGGACTTGATAGCATGAAAGTAAAGCATGACGTGATCTTGGAAAGCATAGAAATGTCCACCAGTTAATAATTCATTGATAGAGACATTTTATCAAACATTTGTAAGGCATAAGCTTATAGATGATTAGGAACACACAATGATATGTCATGATTCCATATTTACTTCACATAGTCATTTTAGCAAACTCCTGGGTAACATGGAATATTTCACATAGTAATAGCCAACACAAAAACATCATGAATAATATACTCAATTTAAAATTCAAGGGTTTAGCATGCAATTCACATAATTCATCACATAACTATGTGAATTTCATGGAAACTTATAATTAATCATGAATTACCACCCAACTACTATCATGCACATGAATACAATCAATTTCATGCATAAAGGTAATAAAACTGAGAACTTGTATGTTTAAAAAGGGGTTCTTATACTCTATGGGTGAAAGAAACCCATAGATAACACCTAACATACCTGAGAATATTGATTCTTGAAGGTTCTTGATGGAATGCTTAAGTTTGGTCTTGATTTCTTGAAGCTAGGGTTTTTTTCTTTGAGAGAGAATGCTTTGTTTATTGAGTGAATAATGAAATAATGAGTAATTAGTGCTTTTTTAAGGTTAAATTTTGTGTTTAGGATAGACTTGAGTCATGGAAAAATACCAAATTACCCGTGGGAATGACTTTAAAATAGTCACTGGAAATGCCCAATTTTTGGTCCTGGTGCGACGTGGCACTATTGCACTGTATCACTGAAAACTGAAAATTGTGAACTGGGTTATCGATGCGATGTGGTGGAATCACGGTTCACCTTTGTACGCAAATTTCACCCTTGGCGTGACGTGCCATGATCGCGGTGGAATACTAAAAATTGACAATTGGGAATTTTATTGGTGGAGCGATGCGTTCACATCGCAGAGCTCCACTAGAAATTGCCAAATGCCATTTGGCCTGGCTCGACAATGACTCTAATTCTTTGCTCGGGTATCGGATTTGGGCAAAGTTTTTATCTTTGGAAAGCTGACTAAATTTCCTATGCACTGGTAAGATCTAAACTACAAAATACAAAATATTTTAAAAAAATATATAGGATTAATCATGTACTAAGAGTTAACTTAATCTTGGAAAATACGGGGTATTAAAATATCTGCCGCTTGGGAACACTCATCCTCGAATGAGACTGATTAAGCTGAGAAATACTGATGGACTAAGTTTACACACTGAAGATGCATATCTAATGTATGAAATATATGATTGAAGCTACTGGTAAGTTAAGTTTTCATACTGAACGTGCATATCTTCTGCCTGCGTACATGACTAAACTGATTTATGAATGCATAACTGAATATAAAACGGTAAAGAATACAAAGTTTATCACTATAAATGAACATGAATCTGAGAAAATCTAAGGAAGAGTGTTACCTTAAACTAAATCTGAATTTATGGAAAAGAGGTAAGGATACTGGGATCGCACAACTGCTACTGCTTCCCAAGTAGCTCCTTCAACAGATTAAGTTGGCCAAAAAACTTTGACCAATGGAACTTTTTTGTTCCTCGGTCTATGAATCTAATGATCAGGGATCAGGACTACAACCTCTTTGAAAGAGAGATCATTCTAAATATCTACGCCCTCTGAGGGAACTATGACTGTTGGGTCATCGATACATTTCTTTAGCAAGGAGACGTGGAATACAGGGTGTACTAAAGCTAGATCTGAAGGCAACTCAAGATCGTAAGCTACTTTTCCAAAACGGCTAAGAATTTTGCAACGAGAAGCATATCGGGGACTGACCTTTCCTTTATTGCCAAACCTCTTCAGCCCCTTCATGTGAGAGATTTTCAAGAACACAAAATCATCGATCTCAAACTTGAGATCCTTTCTCCTCAAATATGCATATGATTTTGGTTGGCTCTAGGAAGTCCTAAGACTTTCTCTGATCAACTAAAAATTCTCTAAGGCATCAAACACTAAATCAGGCCATACTAGTACAACCTCAACTACCTCGAACCAACCAATTGGAGATCTACATCTCCTACCATAAGGATCCTTAAACGGAGCCATCTGAATACTGAAATGATATCTTTTATTATATGCGAATTCAATGAAAGGAAAGTGGTCATCCCAACTACCTTTAAAATCAACAACTCAAGCACTTAAAATATCTTCTACAGTTTGATGGTCCTTCTTGCTTGAGCATCTGTCGGAGTGTGGAAGGCTATACTAAGGTGATATTAGGTACCAAGACCCTTTTGGAATCCTTTCCAGAAGTGAGAGGTAAACTTGGTGCCTCTATCTAAGATGATGGATTCTGGGAGTCCATGTAACTTGACCAAATCTATGATATAGAATTTGGCGTAGTCCTCAGCTAAATAGGAAGTATGAAATGGCAAGAAGGGAGATGATTTGGTCATCCTGTTTACAATGATTACAATAGAATTATGTTGACGACAAGTACAAGGCAATCCCATCATAAAGTCCATGTTTACTTTTTCCAATTTCTATGTGGGAATGCTGAACTCCTGCATGGATCCACTAGGTTTTTGGTGCTCAATCTTAACCTGCTGGCACGTTGAGCACTTGGGTACAAACTCTACAATATCTCTCTTCGTCCACTGCACAAATAGACCTCCCATAAATTATGGTACATTTTAGTGGCCCCAAAATGAATCGAGTACCCCGCACCATGTGGTTCTACAATAATTCTCTTCCTAAAGTCATCTATACCTGGAATACATAGACGACCCTAGCAATACAACACACCATATCCCCCTTGACAAAAAACTTCTACTTTCTGATCTCTGACTGACTCTTTCAACTTAACTAGACTAGGATCTCTGTCCTTCTTTTCCTTCACTTTGGAAACTAGAGTTGATTCTGAACTATTCTGTACCCACATACTTCCCTCTACTGAATCGACTAAGTAGACACCTTATCAGTCAAGATAATGAACTTCGTGAGCTAACTTATTCTTACCACTTAAAGCATAAGCGACACTACCCATAGAAAATCTATGGAGAGCATCATCCACTACATTGGCCTTGCTCGGATGGTACAAAACACTCATATAATAATCTTTCAACAACTCTAACCACCTTCTATGATGAAAATTCAAATCTTTCTGAGAAATGTCACACTGGAAGCTTTTGTGATCTGTGAACACATCAACATGCACCCCATAAAAATAATTCCTTCAAATCTTTAAGGCAAACACTACACCTACTATCTCAAGATCATGATTAGGGTAATTCTTATTATGGAGCTTAAGCTATCCTGAGGCATAGACATGACCTTACCTCTCTGCATAAGGATACAACCAAAACCTACTCTGGATGCATCACAGTATACAACAAACCTATCTAAACCATCTGGTAGAGCAAAAATTGGGGCTGAAGTGAGTCGAGTCTTCACCTCCTGAAAAATCTTCTCACAAGAATTTGACCAATGAAAGTTGACTTTTTTCTAAGTAAATCTAGACATGGGGATGCAACAGAAGAAAACTGTTCAACAAAATTATGGTAATAGCCAGCTATACCAAAGAAGCTCCTGATATCTAATGGAGAAATGGGTCTAGGTCAGTTTCTCACTACTTCAGTCTTTTGAGGATCAACTTTAATGCTATCACCGAAAATAATATGACCAAAAATGCTATTAGCCTTAGCCCAAATTCATACTTACTGAATTTGGCGCACAACTGCTGATCTCTGAGAGTCTAAAGTACAATTCTGAGGTGATCTACTTGATCATTCTTGCTACAGGACTAGACAAGAATATTATCAATGAAGACTATAATGAACATGTCCAAGTACTTCTTGAACATGCGATTCATTAAGATCATGAAAGCTTTTGGGGCATTAGTAAGACTAAAGGACATGACTAGAAATTTGAAGTGACTATACTAGGTTAGGAAAGCTATTTTTGGAATGTCACATCAACTGACTCTAAGATGATGATAGCCTGATCTAAGGTCTATCTTAGAAAAGTAACTGGCAACCTGATGTTGGTTAAATAAGTCAGCGATCTTAGGAAATGGGTATTTATTCTTGATTGTAAATTTGTTCAACTGATTATAATTTATACACATCCTAAGAGAACCATATTTCTTATGCATGAATAAGACTGGTATGCCCCACTGTTAAATGTTGGGTCCGATGAACCCCTTATCTAGAAGGTACTTTAACAGTTCTTTCAATTTCTTGAGTTTTGTTTGTTCCATTCATTATGGCGGAATAGATATGGGTTGAGTATCCAAGAAAGGTCTATTTCAAATTCAATTTCCCTAACGGGAGGAATTCCAGAAAGATCTTTGGGAAATATATCTGAGAATTCATTCACTAATTAAACTGACACAAGACTAGGAATCTCTGAACTAGAGTCTTTGACTTCCACAAGATGATAGAAACATCCTTAAGATATCATTTTTCTCTCTTTAAGGTATGAAATCAACAGATCCTTAAGCGTTGTGGTACTACCCCTCCGTTCAAGTAGTGATTTATTTGGAAACAAAAAATGAAAAAATTTGTTTCTATAATCAACTGAGGCATACTATGAATGGATCCAATCTATATCAAGAATGATGTTAAAATCCACTATCTCTAGCTCTACTAGGTCTGCTGAAGTGACTTTCTGAGATATCATAACCGAACAATTCCTGTATACCCATCGAGCTATGATAGACTAACCCATTGGGGTAGATACTAAGAAAACTTCTGCTAGGATTTCTGGACTGACTCTAAAGTTAATGACTATATAAAATATTACGAAAGACAAGTAAAATCCTGGATCTATAAAGGCATAAACAGGTAAATGTATGATCTGTAGCGTACCAGTGACCATATCAGGAGAACTTTCTTGATCTTGTCTAGACTGAAGTGCATAGAGCCTGTTTGGGAGTTGCACACTAGTGGCACTGGAAGCGGCACCTTGCTGATTCGGGCGACTGGACTGATCTAGGGGATGATTATACTGACCCTGAGAACTTGACGAAGGATAATCTCTGATTTATTAACCTGGCTTACCACACCCAAAACAAGTATCACTGCCAGCCCCATAGACACCTTGATGGTTTTTGCCATATTTATCATAAAAAGGATTTGTTCGAGCACTGCTGACCCTACCTAAGATTTAGTGCCTAGATTACTATCTTCGTTGCTGTTTCTAAACTTAGGTACTGGAGCACTGGCTAAAGTTGGAACTGAAACTAAAGATTTTGGGTGAAACTGGGAATAATTACCACCCTCTGACTTAGGCTTAGTGAAATTAAAGCTACCTGTTCTAGCTCTCTTATACTCCCTCTCTCTCTCTCTCCTTATTCTTAGGTTTTTTATCTACTGAGCATGGACCATGATCCTGGATATGTACATCTCCTTAATTAACATAATTGTTCTGCACTCCTTAACCATACTTTTTGACACCCCAGACATAAACTTGCTCATTCTGGACCTACTCTCTACTACTACATGGGGAGCATATCTGGCTAACTGAGTAAACTTGAGGGAATACTCCATCACACTCATATTGCCTTGTCTAAGATTGATGAACTCAAACACCTTGGCTTCTCTTAGATCTAAGGGAAAGAATTTATCTAGAAAAGCAGTAGCAAATTCTTCTCACTCTATGGGCTCTACATCTGTGCCCCTGTCTACCTTCCACTTCTTACACCACGTGTGAGCCAAATCTTATAGTGGATAGGCGGATAACTCAACACTATCACTGGAATTCACTCCTATGATATCCGTGATGTTCTAAACCTGATCAAGGAACTCCTGTAGATCCTCTTCTAACTTTGATCCTGAGAATAGGGGAGGGTTTATTCAAGTGAAGTCTTGAATGCTGTTCTCAATAGTATTTTCCACTGGGTTGGCCTAAACAACAGTTGGCCATTCATTCTGAGATGCTATGGAATTGGCTAGAGTAAGGAATGCAACTCTGAATTATGCATGGAAACATGCTCGTCTAGGGGATCTGCCTGAATTGGCTGAGGTGGTTACTGCTTTTCATTCCTTCTTCTATTAGATTTTTGGGGAGGCATATTTTGTAAGCAGAGGGAATAAAGGATTAGACTGAGATTTTAACTTGAGCTAATGCTCATTCGCAGGACATGAATACTGAAAGAAAGGAAATTTTTCCTAAAATGTCTCATAGCCTCTTGTCCATAAGTGTGGCATGCTATACACACATGTACAAGACTTTACTAGACGCGGCTTTCAGACTCCTTAGGACTCAGTTGAACCTTAGGCTCTGATACAAAGTTTGTAACGCTCAAGTCTCTACCCCAGATGCTACACGGTACTTACGACCCCGAGGGACCATAAGGTAACCCATTACTGATATATGTTGTGATCATTGAATAATAATACAGAAAATAATGTAGAAAATAGTCTGAATTTCAATAAGGTTCAAAATCTAAAATATTGATAAAAAATATCAATTTTAATAATAATATGCAAAACTGGTTACTATTTGAAAGTTTAGTCTGAAAAGCCTCTAACTAAACTATCTAAAAAGTAGAGCTGATGGGACAAGACCATAAATAAGTTTGAATACTAAGATACTGAAGGTACTAAAATACTAAAATAAAGATACATCCTCGATAGATCAGGACTCCCTACTAATCTGCTGCTACTAACTGAATCTGTCTATGCACGGTCAAGAACCTGAGCGTCTAAACATATGAGATGAGACATCATAGCAAAAAGAAATAGTATACATCAGTTAGTGGAATGTACTGATATGCTAGATGAGGTAAGGCTGAATACAAGGGTTTATTTGCATGAACAATAACTTACTAAATGATATAGAGTACCTAAATATGAGAGTACATGGATAACTAAAACTATTGTAAATATTGAGTATTCCATACTGTGCATATAAGTGTATACTGTAACTGAGCTTTTATTGAAGCTATGCTTTGAGTTTGAATTCTGGTAACTGAGTAACTAATATTTGAGATTACTAAACTGATTATACCAAGCTCAACTAGACTGATACTGATTATACTGAGCTCAACTAGACTGATACTGAATTCTGTAACTGACTGAGTTTACTGAGTTCAGTTAACTGGCTGAGTACTATAGTTTCATGTAATGACTGAGATTATTATATAACTACTATAGCTCTAGGTAAACAACTAGATTTTTGGAAGATGAATACCCCCGGGACTCGATAGCATTAAAGTAAGGAAAGGGATGATCTTGAAAAGCATAACAATGTTCACTTGTTCATTATTCATTCATAAAGACATTTTATCAAACAATTGTAGGGCATAAGCTTATACATGATTGGTACCACACAATGATATGTCATGATTCCATATTTACTTCACATAGCCATTTTAGCAAACTCTTGGGGAACATGGATTATTTCACATAATAATGGCCAACACATGAACATCATAAATGCAATACTAAATTGAAAATTCAAGGTTTTCGCATGCAATTCAGATAATTCATCACATAATAATTTGAATTTCCTAAAAACTTATAATTATTCATGAATTGAAACCCAACTACTATCATGGACATGAATTCAATCAATTTCAAGCATAAATTTTATAAATCTGGGATCTTGTAAGTTTAAAAAGGGATTATTGGACTCTATGGAAGAAAGGAACCCATATATGAACACCTAACATACTTGGGAATATTGATTCTTCAAAGTTATTGAAATAATTCTTGAGTTTGTTCTTGTTTCACAAAGCTAGGGTTTTACCCTTAAAGAGAGAATGCTTTATTTCTTGGGTGAATAATGAAATAGTGAGAAATTAGTGTTCCTTTAGGGTTAAATTTCGTGTTTAGGCCTTACTTGGGTCATGGAAAAATATCCAATTACCCCTGGGAATGATTTAAAAATCATCACTGGAAAAACCTAATTTTGGGCCTTGGCATGATGCGACGCTATCACGTCGTGTCATTAGAAATTGAAAATTGAAAATTGGGTAATCAACACGGTGCAGTGGAATCACGGTACCCCTTTGTACCCGAATTTCACCCTTGGTGTGACACACCATGATCATGACAAAATAGCAATTAGGAATTTCGCTTGTGGCGCGATTGGTGGTATCTTGGAGCTCCACTAGAAATTGCAAAATTCCATTTGGCTTGGCTCTGCGATGCGCTGAAGTTCCAATTGGCACACTATTTTACAAAAATGGCTTTAACTCTTCATCCATGTATCGGATTTGGGCGAACATTATATCGTTGGTAAATTGACTGAATTTCCTATGCAATAGTAAGCTCTGAGCTGTAAAATGTCGAGTATTTTAAAAATTTATATAGGATTACTCATGTACTGAGAGTTAAATTAAGATATGAAAATACAGGATATTATAAGGACATTGACAGATTAAAAAGGGCAGCAGATGCGCTATCCATTAGAATCTGCAAAGTTTATTGGGAATTGCAATTGGAAGGGACTGTGGGACAATGAAAATTGAAGAACGTCTTGAGTTATTTAAATATTCTTGTACTCTTTGTAAATAGTTTTCAAAACTTCTTATCAAAACATTTAATGTTGAGAAGTGTCACCTCAGCAGGCTTGTTAAGATTTTGGCCAATAGGAGGTTTTTTACTTATAGACATACAAACTATTATCTGATTGTTAAACTGAATTAGATACTCTAAATCAAGCCTGTGAACATCTGTTTTACCCATTAATTTTATGGTATCATACCATTGAACCTGATGGAGATTTGAAATCAAAAAATAAATTTGACAACCGTGACAAACAAGTTTAGATTTGAAAGGGAATACATTTTGTTAATGAGGGGTGATAGAGCATAACTGTTGGCGTCTTTCTGAATTTTTAGAGTTCGACCTTGAATCTATGCCTACACTTTATTAAGGTCAAGTCACAGGGCTAGAAAATTATATGTTACGGTAAAGATTGTCATCCTTTTAGTTTGTGTGGGTTGGAACTTGGAAGTGACGCTTCGCTAAGGCTTTATTGTAGCATCTGTTTTCTTTTTAAAGTAAAGTGGGCTTTCTAATGGTGATAGTATTTTTGTAGTTTCACTTTATATTTTTTTAGTTGCTACTTTTAAGATAGTATAGATTAACTAATGATTACAGTCAGATAAGTTAGGTATATTTAAAGGTGCTTGTGGAAAACCAAGTTGGTGTCAAAGTTAAGGTTCTTTACACCAAAAGGAGAGGTGAATTATTTTCCCAAGAATTTAAGGTGTTTTATGAAGAAAATGACATTCACAGGAAATTAACAACACCTTATATTCTTGAGAAAAATTGGATTGCTAAGTGGAAGAACCAAACCATAATAGAGATAGCCAGGAGCATGTTGAAGAGTAAGGATCTTTCAAATCAATATTGGGCAGAGGCCATTCATAGTGTAGTTTATCGGCTGAATATTTCTCCGACAAATGTAATCATGGGTCGAACACCTTGTTATATCTTAGAAGGTTGATATCCATGGGTAAGTCATTTGAGAATTTTCGGTTGTATTGCATATGCTTTGATAAATTCTCATCATCACAGAAAACTAGATGAAAAATCTGAAAAATGCATTTTCTTTGGATATTCTCTCTATCTAAAGCTTTTAGCTTTCTATAATACCATAAGTGGTAATGTAATTATTAGGAGATATATATTTGATAAAGACGCCTGATGGAAATGGGAAAGCCACAATCAGAGTCTACAAGTTGTTGTGGGAGATGAAACCTTTCCAAGTGAATCATTAAATCAACCACTTATTGGTACACCAAGTCACTCTTGAGGAAATTCTAGAAATATCAGTCCAAGTAGTAGCAACCCAACATTGATTGTGCCTGACTCAAATGATTTTGATGAAACTCCTCTATAGAAGTTTAGGTCACTGTCAGATATTTATAAAACATGTACCTTTTCTTTATTTGGTGCAAATCCAGCTAGATTTAAAGAAGCTTCAACAAAATGGAATGGAGGTATGCAATGGAAGAAGAGATTATGGCAATAAGAAAGAATGGACATAGGACATGGTGGACCTCCCAGATAAGGAAAAATATTGACGGATTGAAATGTGTGTTCAAGACAAAATACCATGCCGAAGGGGGAATACAAAAACACAAACCTAGTTTGGCTGCAAAAGGATATTCGTAGAAACAAGGTATTGAATTTTACTAGACTTTCTCTCGGGTTGAGCATTTTTAAATAGTAAGAATCTTTTATATTTTGTTGTACAATTGAAATTGAAGGTTTATCAATTTGATATTAAGTCTGCATTCCTTAATGATGATTTGGATGAATAAGTGTATGTTACACAACCAAATGGTTATGTGGACAAAGGAAAGGAGAACAAAGTATACAAGATGAAGAATGCACTTTATTGACTCAAATAAGCTCCTCGCATATTGTATAGAAAAATCGAGTCACATTTCAGTGAAAATAGATTTGAAAGAAGTAGGGATGAAATTTTTTTATATTTGAATAAATATGGAACAAATGATATTTTGTTGGTGTGTTTTTTATGTTGGTGATATGATTCGTATGAGCTTATCTCACTCCCTTGTATATGATTTTACATCTTTTGTAATGAAAAATTTTTAAATGACTAATATGGGAGTGTTGAACTATTTTCTTTGACTTGAAGTGAAGAAGGAAGAACATGGAATTTTCATTTCACAAATGAAGTATGACATTTATCTTCTCAAAATATCCAATTTGCTTAACTGCAAAATAGTGGCTACTTTTGTGAATGTAAATGAGAAGCTGCAACTTGATGATGACATTCAAAAAGCTAATGGAAGTAATTTTAGCAGCTTAGTTGTAGGCTTAATTTACGTAACACACACTCGTCCTGATTATCTTTTTTTTTTGGAATGATTTCAAGGTTTATACATATACCTTCAAAGCATCATGAAGGAGAAACTAAGAGAGTATTACACTATGTTGCTGGAACTATAGGATTTGGACTATGGTACTTTCAAAGTTCCAATTTAATCTTTATGGTTATTCAGATAGTGATTTGGGAAGGTGTTTGAAAGATAGAGTATTTTTGGGAACCTTTTAAGTCTTGGTTCTGTGTCTACTACTTAGAGCTAAAGAAACAACCAAAAGTAGTGTTTTTTGTATTTTTGAGGCTAAATATATTGCATCAGAATCTTGAACATGCCGAACATTGTGGCTCAGGAAAATTCTTGTTGATCTTCACCCAGAACAAAAATGGGAACAAAATTTTCTGTGATAATCTATCAGTAGTTTCTATGGATAAAAATCCAGTTTGTCATGAAAGATTGAAGAACTTAGATATTCAGTATCATTTCATCTGTGAACTTGTTGTACAAGGGTTGATTAGGTTGAAAGGTTGTAGCACTGAAGGTCAAGAGACATATATTCTTAATAAAGTACTTCCTCCAGAAACGCACAATTACTTTATGTTATGCCTTGGCATATGTGATTTTGAATCAAGCGGGAGTGTTGAGAATTGACTCAAAGCCTGTTTATTTAAGTTACAACATAGAATAAATTTTATGGAGTGTTGAATAAGTCTTTCACTAGAGTTCAAAGTCTTTTTTAGGTTGCTATTTTTTCTGATTCGATTGCTATTTTTTCATATGTTTCCTAGTTTTTAGTCAAGTGGGATCTTAAATCTTTCATAATTTGTAAGTCTATAAAAGGTAGAGACTTATAGTTAATAAAATTACATTCTTTTAAAAGAAATTTTCTTCATCATCTTTCCATAACTCTTACATTTCTAGTCGAAGAACCTCTGTTTTCTTACATACACCATATGCTCTTCCTCTAATGGATTTAATGAGAATATTTTGCCTCTCATTTGGACTTTAAACAAGTCTTTTAAAGCGGCTTCATTGATAAAGTAGTATTTATCTTCAAAGACAATTTGAAACCTTTTTCTAATAATTGACCAAAACTTAACAAGTTATGTTCCAAATCGGGTATATAAAGAACATCAAAAATTATTTTAGTACGTAATTGTTTTTCAATTGTAATGGTTCCCATTCCTTTTGCTAGAATATGACCGATGATACAATCCAAATGGCCTTGGAGCTTTGGATAGGATGATTATAGATCTTAAGATGCTTGAAGACTCCTTGGTGCTATCAGGAGGTCCCAATGGGATAAAGAATACCTACAGGGAGGGTCAAGGGACTTTTAAGAGGCCAAAGGAGTGAAAACAAGTGCTAGAAAGCCCCCAGAAGAGGACATGCATGCCATTCAGTTTGGAGATGCGCCTAACCTGCTCTAGATCTATTATTGTAGGTCAAAACAACCCTACATGCTCTTGAGATGTGCCCATTGTATGCCCAACATACTTGAAAGGATGCTTAACTGGCTACAATGTTTTTATCTTTCTAAATGGGTCACATTTGGGCCCATAAGATTTAATAATAATACTTTAAATAGGACCCCTCTTTTATTTAGTAGGTAGATTTTGATGATTGTGAGTGTATACTCTTGTGAAAATGTGAGGCAAGCGTGGATTAGAATGTGTTGATACTTTATTTGAAAATGTGGGTTGCTTGGGAATCCAATTTCCTTGAGGTATGAGGTAGAGTTAGGTGCCTTGATTGACATTGAATAGAGGATTAGAAGTTTTATATACCCTTAGTTTTCTCTTTATTATCTCGTTTGTGTCAATATATTTCTTTCTTTCTATCTATGCTCATCTTTCATTTTTGTATCGTAGTTTTAGTATTCGTCTCTGTGGGTTTTTACGTTATCTTTTGGTATCAGAGTCAAGATTGATTTTATTTCCACAAAGTCAATCTTGGGTTGTTTGTTATCTGCAGAAAATAGAATATCGTAAAACAAATTTTACTATTCACATTTTTTGTCTTAGGTCAAATTTTGAGATTGTGATTTTTGTATTTTCTTGTATGTCTAGTATTAGATTTGAGTTCCCTAATGCTGTAGGGGTATAGAAATCAAATTTGAGCTAAATTAGAGTCATATTGTGTGTTCAACAATTGTTGAGAGTTTAAAGTTGAAGTAAATTAAAATAGGTTAAAAAATCTAGAATAAATGGTGTAGAATTTGAGCGAATTGATGTTTGGAATGAGTTTAGAATGTTGAAAAGTTTCAAAGTATTAAAGGACCACATAATTAAGAATCTAAGCTCGTTCACTTGGATTTTCTCGATTATGAAAGACAACAAACGAAGTTAGTGCAAGGGAGGAATTTGGAAAACGATTAAATGGACAAAACTATTTCACAATCTAAAGCATGAAAGAATGGGAAATATCTCCTAAATGCACGGTAGCCTCCTGATTATAAGTGTGGTGGAAAACACACCCATAAGCAAGACTCTACTAGACACTGCTTCGTGGAAACCCTGAGGCCCTGATCTATGCTTTGATACCAAGTTTGTCACATCTCAAGCTGAGGCTCTTGCTGTACTGGGCATCCGAACCACGAAATTCTGAGAGACCCCTTAGCATACTACCATATGCATAATTCATACAACATAGAATAAAGTTAATATAAATGTAGTTAAAGAAAATCTTATAATAAAATTATGTCAATAAAGTCATGACAATACAATAACAAAATCTCATCTACAAAGCCTCTACTAAGGACTTAATGTCTAGGATGGGACAAGGCTCCCGATTGGACCATAAACTGAAAGAAATGAACATATGGATAAAATGCCTTATGGGAGATGGATGGCTCACCAACTCTGACATTTTTGAAGTTTCTACAGTTGTGACGGACCACAATATGAAGCCTTAAAATATAAAGTACGAGATGATGTAGACGCTGAAGACGGTCATTACTTGAAATGTATTAGTATTAATAATAATCCAAAAACAACATATATTTCATAAAAAATAATCCAGAACACTATGAAAACAATTTAACACTTGGAAGAGTTCAAAATACATTGACATAATGAAAGATTTAAGTCAACCTAGTAACAACATTGACAATACTCTTTATATTACTCCTAAGCTAGATGGTACACCCTATAATTTGATTACCCACAGGCTATATGGGCCTGCCATTAATTCACCAATCAAGCCCCAAACCCGAGTTGGCCACAAGGGTTAGAGTCTCTGATTTCTCATATTCCAAAAGAACATAGAAAGCATATAATCTATAATTTAACACATAATAATCCTGCAATGGTAAAACACGGTTTCTTATAATGAGTTATCTAAACTCGTGCCTTCTTCGGGTAACCACCTAACTCTCTTAGAGCCTATTTTAGCCTGTAAAATCATGCATCATTCTTGTAAAAAATCATATTATCTTTTTTAAGGGCATTCTCTGTAAAAGCTATCAGCATACCTGACTTGAAAGTCATATCATGTCATATCACAACGGAATCATGTGGCATCACATCTGTAACAAGTCATATCGTATCCATAGCACTTCTTATTAAAAGTCATGTTAATGACCACCCAAATATTTAGCATCACATGAGCGTTCTTATTCCAAATGCATGGGAAAACTTATGCAAAATCATTCTATTTTTAAGGCTTTGATAGATGGTGATCATATCTTGTATAAATCACATAAAATCTTGCATTGAACATAATAGAGCACTTAGAAAGTACAGAGATACCCTCTCTTATAGCATAAAACCATATGAAATCATAATTGATATTAAATCATTTAACTTAACTTTTAATCATTCGTTTGAACAATCCATTACTTGTTAAAGTAAATAGATTTTCATCATGAAAGAAGGAATTACATACATCGTGCTCTTAAATCAATTCTTTAAATTATAACTCATATGCTCATGAATAACATGTCAAGTATAGATAAGAAAAAACTCTATAGTAAAATAAAAATTTCATCATAATAAATGGGTTCATAATGCATGCTCTTCAAATTATTTCAAAACCCATAACATATATACATATGCAATTTAAAGTTTAGTAAAATGTCATACTTATGCCTATGAGTGTTATGATAGTTCTAAATGCCTTTTGATAGAGGAAAATTGTAGAAGAGCCTTGATATCGGGACCTACAAGCCTTAAAATTGAGGAATCCTTCTTCATATTCTTGGAAGGAAGAGAATGAAGAATTTGGGAGATTGATGTTGGTTTAGGATGACTTCAGGGTTATAAATTGCATTGGGGGAAGTTATAGGGGTGGAAGGACCAATTAACCATTGATTTAAAAAGGAAAAAACATATTTTAACATCTGGAAAGGGAGGGTCGCACTGCGGACCGAATTACCTGGCTCCAGCTATGCCCCGTGACCCCAATCACGAGGCAAGAGCCTTGCCCAGCGTGGCCCATCTCTTACCCTAGATAGTGCTTCACTGAAATGCTCATAATATTCTTCTCAAAACTCCTATTGATAAACGGTCAGTGGTGTTGGAAAGAATACTCGAAGGGATTTAATTTGGTATATAGTCAGCCACATAACTCATTATATTCTAGGAGTAATGGTCGTTGAAAGTTTACCCAAGTTAGAATGTGAACTAAAACTCAACCATTAGGAAAATGCTCAACTTAACTTTGAGCTAGGAGATTTTTATGACTTATACTCATCTCCAAAAACGTTGAAACACTAAAGAATTGTTATTAACACTTTTATCTAAATAGAAATCATCGGGTTCGTATCTATATATGTAGGAAGGGCAGTTAAAAATTCAAGGCCCAAAAATGTGTGGTGTTACATCATCTACACCTTGGGATCATTTGTCCTCAAATAATGGATAGGAACTTTTCAAAGCTCTAGAAGTATGGAATAAAGCACATAACCTTACATTCAGAATTATCCCTCAACAAATCATACATTGGCATCAAAAAGTTCATCATGACATCACCAAGTGAATCTTGCAAGAATGAGGCATGATATAATGAGAATTGACATAGATATGACCTTGGACATAAGTTCTATGGAACATAATCATAACAACGCAGTTCATAAATATATTTGGTGACCATATGTTTTGAAATAAATTGATACTAAACAAGAAATAAGGTTTAATAGGACACAGGAATAAAGTATTCTCCAACCTTACACTGTACGATCAATAGCCCTTAAACTTGGTGACTCTACTCCATAATTCCCTCTACAATGTATAACACTCTTCATCTTTCAAACATTCAATTCCCCCGCAACACACATAACTATAAGAGCTTGAGTCCTACTGTAGATTGCTTCCATGGTAAAGCCTAATTCGGAGTTTAAAGGTTCTAGATTAAGCTATGGGACCCTATATTCTACATCTCTTCAAGAATACTACTCTATATTATCACTATAATCAAATAACCTTGGCTCTTAATCAAGGAATACTATCCACATAACACAATGGTATGTGTATCTATCAATCACAACATTCAAGCCTATCTCTACCACACCAACTTTATGGATCTACCCTCTAAAAACCAGCAACTTGAATCACTTTAACAAAGATTTTTACTACATATCCACTTCCTTATTATTTCACACAATGAAAGTTCATCTCCCTCTTCCCTCTTCACCTATAACTTGGCTCGAATAGTTACACCCAAATTTTTTACAATAAAGAACATCGACTCTCTTATCTAAAACATTACTATGCTTCAACAACCACTATCATCTTAACACAAGAAGGGTCATTGAGGTACTAGAGTATAGGCATCAAGAATGGGAGTTAAACTATTCAATTATAACATATATTTGTTTCACTACTCAAGGTGCGGCTTGAGGTGTAAGGTTTAATAAAATCGACACGAAGTGCTTCATATATCTAATGTATAGATTATAAATAGAGAGTCATTCAGGCAAATAGAACATAGCATGAGTTCATAGGAAGGGGCATCGTGAAAACATTAGTGCATATATCATGAGTTGTATAACATAAGGGCTAAATTCATGTGTTTAATTATTAAGACAAGGATTGTTATTTGAAGCTATTGCTTCTCATTTTAACAACTAAGATTAGCCATGAATTTGCATAGATACATTTCTTTAAGCTACACATGACATAAAATAAATCGGTAACATATAGAAAGTATAGATTCTTAGGACTAAGAATGATGTGAGATATGTGTTTATGGATCAGCAGCATCATAATATCGAGCTTGAATACTTGGAAGCTTAGTTTACTGAGAGACATTATTGTTTCTAGTTTAGAGGTTGAAACATTGACATAATTTGCATAGAAAACTCGAACATTAGGTATAGGCAAGACTTGAGTACATAAGACATTGGTAGAATGTCCTCTAAATTAAATTAGGAGGAATTTCCAAGAATAAGAATAGATTTATAATGAATTCCCACCATAGGGAACCTCAAGATCTATCTTAGTTAAATGTCACTATCCTAGAATTGTGGACATATTCTCTCGTTAAATCTATAACCACAACACTCAAGGGTTTCACTATGCACATGAACACAAAACTCGCCCTGATAAACTGAATTGAAAAAGTACTAACTTCTTGCTAAGACATTCCTTGAAGGGGTAATACTCTTAACTTACCCTATCCTCCAAATCTTGAACACTAACCTTAAAGCTCTCAAGTTGAGTTTTAAAAGTAGAGGATGACTCTTATTGGAATGGTATTATCGATTTAAGGTCTTAGGAATGAATTTAGTAAAGGTAGGATGGTTTATTAAGTGTGAAATTACCCAAATACCCCTTAAGAAATTTTAAAATTACATTCCATTGACGAAAAAAGAGGGATCATGGTGTGGACCCTAATGTAGAGATCCATCCTCGTAGAACAAGGACCAATGTGGGATTGACCCTCCGCAGTATGATGATTGGCACAAAGGCAAGGCAGTGACCCCTTGCGGAGTCTCTTGTGGTGAAAGGTCATCGTGAATCAGCCCTCCGCGACACACGACCTATTTTCCATACATAAAAATCCCCATGCCTTTAAACCAATCCAAGGTGTTCTACACTCGATCTAGGAACTATGTAGGCTTGTTTTAAGCTTGATTTAGACTGCCCAAACTCCCGAGGTGTTACAAATTAATTTATCCAACACTAGATCTCATGTATATATCTATAAAAATAATCCACTCAAAATTTTTCATAAGTTATCCACCTAATATCATTATCCTTGAGCGAACATTTTTTTAACCACACTAGACATCTAAAGTTCAAACTTTGTGTCTAGCACCTATCACGTGCCACCGATGAAATATCCTACATAATATCCTAGTCCATCGAATAGTTCCTTATTCGCTTAACGGTGGCCTACAAGCACATCTTCTCCAAAACATTACAACTATACCTTAAATTTTGCTACAGATCTTCTCACCAACAAAACTGGTTCACAAATGCTAGATAAAAATTCAAGGGACTCATGGTGTAGTAAAACCACATAATTAAGATGGTCAATCTTAATTTTATAACATTACCCATATTGGTTTATTAGCACATTCTCCCTTATCACATCATATCTACTTATCCATGCATATATTTAATACCTTCTAAATTTTGTAAACACCATTGAGTCCCCTTTTCTAAGATTTTCCCCAAGAAAATTAAACTTACAAATTATTAGCCACTCTATCCTTCTATTCACCACACATAAATGACTTTACAACCACTAATTACTTCCTCTACTAACTACCATAAAATCTAAAAATGTTGTGACAACCTCAGCCAATCACCATAAAAAGGGAACACCACCGTACACTCAAAGGTCATACGACTACAACTTCCTTCTTTACTAAAAAAATTCCTTTACACAAACTTCTAAACTTATGACTTCACATCACTAACTTTGGGATCATCTTACTACTCATAGATTATAATACCTAAACTTATACCATCAGTAGGGTTGATATACTATCCCAAAATTTAGATATATATATATATATATATCTCTTTCCCATTAAGAATGACTCCTAGAAACAAACCTTTTAAGAAGAGGTTGAATACATTTATTACCTCGGGCTCAAATGCATGATTGGTATAGGTAGGGGTATACACTTGAACTAATGCACTTTATTTTACTAATGGACTCCTCTCAAGTCCTTGCGCCATTTGATAACTTTTTAATGTATCAACCGAAAAGGAACAATCATTAAGAATCAAAGCTTTTGTACTTATATTTCGTTGATGATGACTCCTAACCAACAAAGTTATAGAAAGGGAGGAATTTGAATAACTTTCATATGAACAACACTAGTGCATGATCTAAAGTATGAAAAAATAGAAAACATATCCTAAATGTCTGGTAGCCGTATGATTGTAAGTGTGTTGTAGAATACACCCATAAGCAAGACTCTAATAGACACAGCTTCGTGGATAACCTGGGACCCTAAACCATGCTCTTATACCAATCATTCCATGACTATAGCTGAGGCCCAGGCCGAAAAGGGCATCTTGAACCACGAAGTCCCAAGAAACCCCTTACATACTACAGTAAGAATAATTCATACAAAATATAAGTGTGAAAGATAAACAATAAAATTCAAGGAAATATTATAATAAAATTATGTCAATAATGTTATGATGACTTAATAACCGAATCTCTCCTACAAAACCTCTACTAAAGACTAACTACATAATGCCCTAAGAGTGGGTCCCGAGGCATCACAAGGTGCTCAAGACTATGAGTAGTCTCAAGCTAACCCTATAAGCCTTCTACTAAGTTTGCAACACATATCAAGGTAACTTAAACAAGCAAAAATACTAAAATGCTTAATTATCTTAACTGAGCTACAATCAACTGAACATCATGTCTAAACAACTAATATTAGATGTCTGAATTATAGCTAGCAGTCCGACAAGCCTCGACTACTAAAAACTAGAGTGTCATTGGGACAGACCCCCAAATAATTAAACTGAATTGAAAACAACTAATCAAATACTACAAAAGCTAAATTTTTTGATAAATGGGTCCTCAAACCATGAGGACTCACCTACTATCGAAATATAGATAGAGATGCCTAAAATCACTCATGTTGGTGAGCCTGAGCACATGAACCGACATTATTAAGCAATGTATCACATAGACGTGTATATGGATCAATACTTTGAGAATGTACTGAGAATGTAGGGGAGAATGCATGTGTAAAACAATATATCAAGGTTTATCAAAATCCAAACTAGAATGCCTGCTAAATGTAATGACTTATATTGGCTTGAATAGCTGAAAGATGAAAAATCATTAATCATATATAACAAAATCATACTGTATAAATATCATGAGCTATCACACTTGGTTCTAAAAGTTATACTTGTATTATATTCTTTAAAACTTTTCTATTATTATTTATTATAAGGAAATTCTTTTAAAAGATATTCTACAAGGGAGGTTCTTCTAACCGATATACACTATGTGAGCTATCATATTGTCCTAAGGGGAAAACCTTACGTTGGGGAGAGGTGTCATAGTCTTTCTAAGGAGTATAACCTGAGCTAAGTGATCACATCTATGACTGTCATCCATATAGCAATGGAATAAATCTAAATCTATACCTACTTTGCGTCATAGTTCTAGGAAAGTAGGATACGCTAAATCCATACTTCTCACTCGTGCTAAATACTACTTCCTTTAATATGTATGCTCATTCTATAGTAAATCCACTTTAAATATCATAAGGATTCATGGTGAAAGCTAAACATGCATCTGCTTATTTAAAATTAAAATTTAAGCTATGAGTGGATTCCATATCTTTAGCTAAAGATCAAAAGGTCAAATCTTTATTGAAAACTGATTATAAAGGTATCATGGGATGCTTAAAAACATAATTTTCTTGGATTATCAACATCAAAGCTAGGGCTTGATAATCCATATTTCCAAGTCAAGGAAATTTATCATGAATCATGGTCAATAGCAAAAATCATAGGATTTCTGCCCAATTCTAGTCACAAAAATGAAATTCAACTTTCAATATATGTAAAACAAGCCAAAAATATGGACATGTGAAAATAGAGATACAATTCATCATTCAAATCTTGTATAATAGCATACTCTTAAAATAATAATCATTGGGTATGAACCCTGAATTTAAATTCTTCTATATTTATGTAAATTTATGTAAAAACATAATTAAAACAACTTTTGGGCACAAGGGTGATAGGATTACCCCTGTTAATAAATCCCACATACCTTAATTGATGAAATAGATGAAGTAGCTTGATTTTGAGTTCCTATTGGTGCTCTTAAGGATTGATTTTTGAAATTATTTAAATGGGAACCTTAAACTTTAAACTATATTAGAAAAAGAATGGTGTAATTTGGGGATTCTTGAAGTTGAATGTTAAATCCTAGGGTTTTCTTTGAGAAGGATGTGATTAATAATGAGCATATTTTTCTCAATAATATGTTTAATCATCTATTTTTATAATTTGGGGATGTAGGAAAAAGACTAAGTTGCCCTTACAATCCAAAATTTGGAACTAGAGCATCGATTAAGGCCTCACTGTGATGTGGTGAGTGGGTCATCCGATACACACCGTGATGTCATGGAATCGTAGTGACTCACTTGTAATACCTCATATTTCCCTAGCTTAATTTAAATCTCAGTAGATGAGTATTCCTACATAACATTTTTAAAATACTCATAATTTTTAAGTTTAGAGCCTGCCATTGCATAGGAAATTAATCAACTTTCTAACGATATAAAATTCTCCCAAATCCGATACCCGGGTGAAGACTTATAGCATTTTTAGTAAAAGGGTGTGCCACCTGGTACTTCACCCCTTCGCACTAAGGATCCAAATGCAAAACTGTCATTTTTCAGTGAAGGGCCACGATAAGGACATGTCTCCCCGTTGTGCTATTTCCCAGTCGTCAAATTCAAATGAGGCTCCACGATACCACTGCGTCACGCGAAGGGTTAATTCATGCTCATCCCTTTTAAATTGTTCCAGCTAGGTTTCCAGTGGCTCACTGCGATGCAACCGCATCGCGGTGAATCCTAAAATCGAGCATCCAGTTATGAAATTTTTGATTATTCCCAGGGGTAATTTGGTATTTTTTTCCACAGCCCTAATCAGTATAAACATGACATTAATGTCCTAAATGACCTATTATATCATTATTTACTCACCTTTCTCAAGCTAAGAAATATTCTCTCTAAATTAGCAAACCATATTTTTTAATAAGCAAGAACAAAGCTAAAGAATTCCTCCAATAACCTTCAAGAACTCTTCTTCTCGGGTATGTTAGGTATTTATCGATGGGTTTCTTTCAACCACAGAGCCCAAGAATCCATTTTTAAAACTACAAGATTATTGATTCATGATTTACATGCTTGATATTGGATTGTATTCATGTTTATGACATTACTTTAGTTTCAATCCATGATTAATTGTAGATTCCATGAAATTGAAATAGCATGTATATTAAATCGTGTAATTCACATGTTATAATCCTTGAATTAGCAAGTTGGGTGTTGTAGTTACAAGGTTTACATGTTGTCTAAGATTATATGCATTAAGTTGTGCTCCCCATGTGTTTGATGGAATGTCCATGAGAATTTTATGGTGAAATCATGAAATGCTAGAATATGACAAACTTATACCCTATAAGTTTTTGATAAAATGTCTCTATGAAAGAAATATGAACAAGTTGACATTCTTTTGCTTTGAAGATCATGCTATGCTTTACTTTTTATATTATCTAGTCCTGGAGGTGTCTAATACCTGACAATCTAGTTGTTTACCTAGAGCTACAGTAGTTACAAAATATTCTCAGTCATGTCACAAAATAGTAGTACTTAGTCAGTTATAGAACTCAGTGGACTCAGTCCAGTTCAGTCAGTCAACATAATCATTAATAGTTCAGTCAAATCCAGTATAGTCTAGTAACCAGTCCACAGTTTATTCATTTAGGAGTAGAATTCAGCACCGAGTGAACATAAGAATGAGGGCCAACCTTCCATTATAGGGTATGATCCTTCAAAGAAGGCCTTGTATTCTGTAACTACATATCCAGCATAGGTTGAGACATCAACCTACCATTTTAGGATGAATCAGGTGTTTCTACCTGCCAGTTGAGGGTACCGCCGTTCTTATTAGTGTACCTGTTATATGAGGGTAACTCTTTAGTTATATTTACCCGTGGCACGATACTGACACCCTTAGGGTTACAGGTTGGACCCCAGTAATCTTATTTAGGTAATATCGGTTAGATAATTACTTCCCACAGTTTTAGTTTCAGTCTTAGTATAGGGATCAGTTCAGCCCTACAAAATCAGGATAGTCAAACATTATCAATTAGTATCAGTAACTCAGTTATCAGTAATCTCAAATATTAGTAACTCAGTTATCAGAACTCAGTACTTAGCTTGAGTAAAAGCTCAAATACAGTATACACGTATATGTATAGTATTTTATACTCAGTAAATACAGTTGTTCAGTTATCTATGTATTCTTATTCAGTCACTCTGCATGATTTAGTCAATTATTCTTCATGCATATGAACCTTTACATTCAGCCTTAACTGATCTAGCATACCATTACATTTCACATATTGACGCATATTTTCTCGTTGCGCTATGATGTCTCATATCACAGGTTCGGACGCTCAGGTTCCTGACCGCGCTTAGACATATTCACTAGTGAGTTCTCATCTATCAAGGATATTATTTTATTTCATTATTATAGTAGATTAATTATTTTAGTAGTCAGAGTTAGTTGGAGGCTTATCCCATCAACTCCACATTCAAAAAGTTCAGATAGAGGCTTTTTAGACAAGACTAGTTCAGACAGTATCTCACATTCAGATATTTTATCAAATGTTATATTTTATCAGTATTTTTAGATTTTGAACCTTATGGAAGTTCAATATAATTTTTGCATTACGTTGAATATTATTATTCAGTGCTCACAGCAGGTCCTAGTAATGGGTTAGCTTGTGGTCGTTCAGGGTCATAAGCACTGTATGGCATCGAAAGTGTAGAATTCGGGCATTAGAAACTTGGTATCAGTACCTAAGGTTCACTAGAGTCCTAGGGAGTTTGAAATCCACGTCTAGTAGAGTTTTTTGCATGGGTGTTTAGCGCACCACACTTATGGGCAAGAGGCTACCAGACATTCTTAGGAAAGTTTCCCTTATTTTAGTATTCATGTTGTACGAGTGAGCATGAGCTCAACTTAAAATTTCAATCTAATCCTTTTCTTACTTTTATTTATAGAACATGCGTCCCTGAAAGACTAACGGAAGAAGGATCGGAAATCAGTCAGCACCTCAGCCCGTTTTGGCAGATCCCCTAGATGAGCATGTCTCCTATACAAAATTCAGAGATGCATTCACCATTCTAGCCAATTTTGTAGTAGCTCAGAATGAATGGCCAGCTGCTGTTCAGGCTTAACCAGTGGCCAATACTACTACATCTATGATTTGGGACTTCACCCAATGAATCCTCCCCTATTCTAAGGATCTAAACTCGAAGAGGATTCATAGGAGTTACTCGACTAGGTGAAGAAAGTCACAGATATTAGTTAGCAGCCTACTAGTTAGAGGTTGTATCTCATATTTTATTTAAGTAGTGGAAGGTAGATAAGGGCATAGATACAGAGCCTATGTAGTGGGAAGAATTTGCTACTGCTTTTCTAGATAGATTCTTTTCCTTAGAGCTGACAGAAGGCAAGGGGTTAGATTTCATCAATCTCAGGAAAGGTATCATGAGTGTGAAAGAGTATTCCCTCAAGTTTACTAAGTTATCCAGGTATTCTCCCATGTATGTAAGACCCCACAAAATCCTAAGCTTAATATAGTCCTTTAGGCTTGTCAAGGGGTCCTAGACTTAGAATATTTTAGCTAAGTACTCTCACTTAGTGTCATTTTAGCCTACGAAAGTTGCCAATCTTAATTTGTGACCTTTATATCCATTAAATATTGATTTTTATATTTATTCATGATTAGGGATGTCCATAGGTGTTCTTGGATTAGTTTTAGATTTCTCAGACATCGTTTGAAACATTCTTGGGTGGCCAAAATAGTGGGACGATCCAATCTTAGTGCTTCGCATCGATGGATGATTTTCCCTATCTTCAGTGAAAATTCTAGTGAACTAGTGAATTGGCTATCATGTCGATGGCATGGACGCGGTGCGTTGACCTGCACATCGATAAACCAGTTGTTCAGGTTACAAGATTGATATTTAGTTTTGGTATTGTTATACCCTAGCAATATTATTTATAGATTGACCCATATGGCATGTTTCTGCCTAATTCCACATATTATTTAGTATTATTGTTTAGTTATTGCAGCATGTACCAGTCATGGATTGGCTTATGGTTTCTCAAGA
>NC_061119.1:25020167-25136549 GCF_002878395.1 Capsicum annuum
CCACACTTGTAGAGTCTTGTGCATGGGTGTATAGCACGCCACACTTATGAATAGGAGGATACGAGATGATATTCCCTTCTTTCAATATTCATATTGTGTGAGTGAGTATGAGATCTAGTTACACTCTCTTTCTAATCATAGTTTCTCTTCCATTTATAGAATTTTCCTCCAAAAAGGACCTAGAGAAGAGGAATGAGAGATCAGTTAGCCCCTCAGCCCATCCATCTAAATCCTTTGGGCAAGCATGTCACCTACACAGAGTTGAGGATGAATGCCCAACTACGATTACAACCAACCCAGTGGCTAATGCTGTTATTGCTAGGATTTGAGTCTTCACCCGAATGAACCCTCCGTCTTTTACTGGGTCTAAGTCAGATGAGGACCCTCAGGAGTTTCTTGATCAGGTTTAGAAGGTTACAGATAATATGGGTATGACTGCTATTGAGAGTGCTGAGTTGGCCATATATCAATTATAGGATGTGGCTCACTCATAGTTCAATCAGTAGATTGTAGAAAGGGCCGCAGATGCAGGGTCTATAGAATGGGAGGATTTTCTAGTTGCTTCTCTAGATAGGTTCTTCCCGCTAGAGTTGAGGAAAGCAAAGGTTTTAGAATTCATAAACCTGAAGCAGGGCAACATGACAGTACAAGAATATTATCTGAAGTTTACTGTGTTATCTAGGTATCCCTCATATATTGTAGCAGATAGCACAGCGAAGATGAGTAAGTTTGTGTTGGGAGTGTCTAGTTACGAGGTTAAAGTGTGTAGGACCGCAATGCTTATTAAGGAGATTGACATAGCCAGGATCATGGTCTATGATTAGCAGATAGAGGAGGCTAACAATTAAAAGAAAGAGGGGGAGAGTAAGAGAGCGAGAATAGGTAGTTTCAATTTTGCTCAGCCGAAGTCAAAGGGTGGGAATCGATCTCAGTTCTGCCCAAAATCCTCAGTTCCAACTCTATCCACAGCTAGTTCTATAGTTCCTAAATTTAGAGATAGGAACAAAGATAGGACGCCAGGCCCAAAGTCCTAGGGTAGTGTTAGTAGTGCTCTAACCAATCCCCTTTGTAAGAAATATGGGAAAAACCACTAAGGTATCTGCAGAGCTTGCAGCGATGTGTGTTTCAGATGTGGCAAAATAGGCCACAGGGCCAAATAGTGTCCTCAAGTTAGGTCGCAGTGTAAACATAACTATCGCCCAAGCTTTGTTCAGTCGCCCAAATTAGTAGGGTGCTTCTTCCAGTGCCACCATTATACAGCACCCAAATAGACTCTATGCCCTTCAATCCTGATAAGCTCAAGAATGTTTTTTTGATGTGGTCACTGGTATGTTGCAAGTTTTCCATCTGCATGTTTACGCTTTGATAGATCCAGGAGCTTCCTTGTCCTTTTTTACTCCATATTTAACAGTTGATTTTAGAGTCAGTTCTAAAATTCTAACAGAGCCCTTCTCAGTTTCTACCCCAGTAGGTAAGTCTATCATAGCCCAATGGTTATACAGGAACTATCCCGTTATGATACCTTAGAAAGTCACTTCAGCAAATTTAGTCAAATTTAGAGGGGACTAATTTTGATGTCATTCTCAGCATGGATTGGCTTTGTTCCTGCTATGCCTCAGTCGAATACATAAGTAGAATTGTCCAGTTTTAGTTTCTGAATGAACTCATCCTAGAAAGATGATATCTAAGAGATGTGTATACCATCTCATTTAAGTCCAAGACTATTGTTTAGAAACCCTTAATCTTGAATAAGTATCAGTAGTATGTGAATTCCTACATATATTTCGCAAAGATCTTCCCTAAATTCCTCCTAAAAGGGAAATTGATTTCAGAATTGATCTCTCCTAGATACTCAGCCCATCTCTATCCTGACATACAGGATGGCTCTAGTAAAACTAAGAGATTTTGAAGAACAGTTAAAAGATCTCTTAGATAAGGAATTTTTCATACCTAGTGTGTCCCCATAGGGCACACCAGTGTTATTCGTATGTAAGAAAGGTGGTTCTCTAAGAATGTGTATAGATTACCGTCAGTTAAAAAAAGTTATGGTCAAGAACAAGTATCCGCTTCCTAGAATCGATGACTTGTTTGACAAACTTCAAGGTGCCATTTATTTCTCTCAGATCAGGGAAAGTGACATCCCAAAAATATCTTTTCAAACTTGGTATGCTCACTTTAAATTCCTAGTCATGTCCTTTGGTCCTACTAATGCCCCAACAGCTTTCATGGACTTAATGAACTGTGTGTTCAAGTAGTACTTGAATACGTTTGTCACAGTCTTCATAGATAACATTCTTGTTTCATCCTATAGTGAACATGATCATGCAGAATATCTAAGAATAGTACTCCAAACTCTAAGAAAACCATCAGTTTTTCTCCAAATTCAGTAAGTGCTAATTTTGGCTAAGGTCAGTAGCATTCCTTGGCCATATCATTTTTGATGATGGCATTAGAGCGGATCACCAAAAGATCAATGAAGTGAGAAACTGGCCTAGACCCACCTCTCCATTGAATATCAAGATTTTCTTAGGTTTGGATAGATATTACCGGTGGTTTTATTGAGGTATTTTCTTCTATTACATCACCTATGTCAAAATTGACTCAGAAGAAAGTCAAATTTTAGTAGCCAAATTCCTATGAGAAGACTTGACTCACCACAGCTCCAGTATTGACCCTACCAGATGGTTACGATGATTTTGTTATGTACTGTGATGCTTCCAGATTAAAATTGGGTTGTGTTTTGTTACAGAGATGTAAGGTCATAGACTATTCGTCTAGACAGCTTAATCCCTATGAGAAGAACTTCTCTACTCATGATCTTGAGTTAGCAGCTATATTTGTTTTAAAGATTTGGAGGCACTATTTGTATGGTGTGTATGTTGATGTGTTCACTAACCAGAAGAGCCTCCAGTATGTATTCTCCCTGAAGGACCTCAACCTCCATTAGAGAAGGTGGTTGGAGTTGTTGAAAGACTATGACATGAGTATTCTGCATAATTCAAGCAAAGCCAATGTAGTGGCTGACGCTCTCAGCAAAATGTATATAGGTAGTGTTGCTCATGTTGAGAATAGTAAGAAGAAGTTAGCCCAGGAAGTTCATCAGCTATCCCGACTAGGTGTTCACTTATTTGATTCAACAGAAGGTAGTGTGTGGGTGCAGAGTAGCTTAGAATCATCCCTAGTTTCTGAAGTGAAGGAAAAGCAAGATAGGGATCCTAGTCTAGTCCAGTTGAAGGAATCAGTCAGAAATCAGAAAGTGAGGTTTTATCTCAAGAAGAAGATCGTGTATTTCATTGTCAAGGTTATTTGTGTGTGCCAGGTTTAGATAACTAAAGGCAGCGAATTCAAACAGGGGCAGATGGTGCGTGTTACTATGAAGATGTACCATGATTTATAGGAGATCTATTGGTGGAGTGAGACTAAAAGAGACATTGCATAGTTTATTGATAAGTGCTCAACATGTCAGCAGGTTAAGATTAAGCTTCAGAAGCCTAGTGGGTCCATCCAAGAGTTCAGTAGTCCCACCTGCAAATAGGAAGAAGGCAGCATGGAATTTATGACGGGTTTGCCTCGTACTCATCAACGACATGATTCAGTTTGGGTTATTATAGACAGGATGAACGAATCAGCTCATTTCCTTCCATTCGATACCTTTTATTCAGCCAAGGATTATACCAAACTTTATATTAGGGTGCTATTTAGATTGAACAGTGTTTTTTGTCTATTATCTCAGATAGAGGTACCTTGTTCACCAATCATTTTTGGAAAGCATTCCAAAAGGGTCTTTGTACCTTAATTCACCTAAGAATTGCCTTTCATCCTCAGACAGATGGTTAAGTAGAAAGGACCATTCAGACCCTAGAAGATATGTTGCGAGTGTGTACGATAGACTTTAAAGGTATTTAATATGACCGCTTTCCTTTGATTGAATTCATATACAATAACAACTATTATTCTAAGATTCAGATAGCTCTT
Source organism: Capsicum annuum (assembly GCF_002878395.1). Classification (NCBI taxonomy): domain Eukaryota; kingdom Viridiplantae; phylum Streptophyta; class Magnoliopsida; order Solanales; family Solanaceae; genus Capsicum; species Capsicum annuum. The sequence continues at coordinate 25,024,143 of NC_061119.1, forward strand.
TTTGAGGTGCTTTATAGGAGTAGATATAGATCTCCCATTAGTTGGTTTTAAGTTGGTGAGGCCATAGTGTTAGGGCCTAACTTGGTGCTTGATACCTTAGAGAAGGTCCAGTTGATCAAGCAAAGGATTAAGACAACTCAAAGCCGACAGAAATCATACGTAGATGTGCGAAGAAAGGATTTCGAGTTGGAGATTTGTGACAATGTATATCTAAAAATCTCCGTACTAATGGAGTGCAGCATTTTGGCAAGAAAGGAAAACTCAGTCACCGATAAGTCGGTCCTTATCAAATTCTCAGATGTTTTAGAAAGGTAGCTTACAAGCTTGAGTTACCTTCTGATTTTTCTTTAGTTCATTCAGTGTTCCATGTCTCCTTTCTAATAAACTGCATATGTGATCCAACAGTTGTAAACCGTATTGATGACATAGATATTCACAATAGTCTCTCTTATGAAGAGACCCCAGTCAAAATCCTTGACTATTAGATTCACAGACTGAGGAACAAAGAAGTTCCTCTAGTCAAAGTTCTTTGGCATAATCGGTCTGCTGACGGAGCTACTTGTGAAGGTGAATAATACATAAAACCAAAGAATCTTCATCTATTCTCTGCTAATCTAGACTTAACTCAAGGTAATAGTTTTCCTTAAGCTTATTCAGTTAGATGTTCAGATTTTAGTAACAAACTTGGTATTAGTTACCATTGCATATTCAGTTATACGTTCATGAGCCAGTTATGTCATGTATTCATGGATCAAATATGCATGTTCAGTATATAAATTTAGTTTAGCAGTAATCCAAGTCATGCATTCATGAATCATCTTTAGCTATACTTATGCATCAAATATGTATGTTCAATATGATAATTCATAATAACAGTAATATAAGTCATATTGTCATGTTCAAGATGTTTATGTCCAGTAAGTAAGTTACTCTCTCAGTATTATCAGTCTCAGCATTCTCATTCGAGGATGACTGTTCCTAAGGGGGAGATAATGTAAGACCCCACAAAATCCGAAGCGTAATTAAATCCTTTAAGATTGTCAAGGGATCCAGACTTAGAATATTTTAGCTAAGTACTCAGACTTAGTGTCATTTTAGCCTATGAAGTTTGACAATCTTTTTTTTGTGACCTTTAAGTCCATTAAATGTTGATGTTTAGGTTGATTCATGATCAGGGAGGTCCATAGGTGTTCTCGGATGAGTTTTAGATTTTTTGGACCTCATTTGAAACATGCTTAAGTGCCCAAAATAGTGCGTTGATGCAATCTCGGTGCGTCACATTGACCATCATGTAGATCAATGATTTTCACCAGCTTTAGTGCAAATTCTAGTGAACAAACATAAACTTGGCGTGATGCATTGGCTATTGCATCGATGGCATCGACATGGTGCATCGATCTGTGCGTCGGTAATTTAGTTTTTAGTCATTAAAAGACCACATTTTTTGAGGTATTAAGGTTTTTTCCCCCTCGACCCACAGCTTCACAAACAAGAAATTAAACACCTTTTAGAGAAAATATAGTCATTGTTTCTCAAAATATCTCATAAACAAAACCCTAGAAGCTTCATTTTAAAATCAAGGTTAAAAGATTCCAGTATAAGCTTTTAGAAATTCTTCAACAGAGGTATGTGAACTTTTCATCTAAGGGTTCCTTCTACCCTTAGAGTCTAAGAATCTGTTTTGAACTTCAAGTAATTGATTTATGATTTCCATATTCGGGATTAAAGTGTATCGATGATTGCAATTTGGATTATGTTCCCATTTCATGATTATATATATATATAATGTCATGTGAAATTGATCATTATGTGTGTAGATACATCTGAATGAATGATAAACCCTTGACTGTGAAATTAGAGTTGAATTATGACGCTTACTTGTTGTTCAATACTATGTGCATATATATTGTTCTCACCAAGTTCTTAAGAAATTGTCTATCTGAACTATTAAGAGAATGAAATCATGTCAAGTTAGCTTTTGTGCAAGTTATATCATGCAAGTGTTTGTCAGAATGCCCCAATGAAAGAATGATGATCAAGTACTTAGCTTATATGCCTCAAGTTGTGCCATGTCTCTTAGTTTATGCTATCGATTCCTAGGGTACTTGTACCTGACAATTTGGCTGATTACCTAGAGCCATGGCCAGTCATAGATCAGTATCAGTCACGATACGATCTGTAGTACTCTCAGTCAGTTACGGAACACAAGAAAACTCAGTAGAATTAGTATTAGTCCGGTCTAATTTAGTATCTAGTTCAGACCACAATAAAATCAGTCAGCTAATAGAATTTAGTAGTATTCCGCCAGTTAACGAAACTCAGTGAACTCAGTTTAGTTGTAAAACCCCATGAAATTCTCTCGTAGTTTGTGCCTTAGAGTGTGTTAAGTAAAGTGTTAATCCAGTTATAAAAGGTAACGAACTATCTTCCTAAGTGAGAAGTATTTTGAACAGTGTAGAATTTCCCTAATATCGACTTTTCATCATGTAGAGCATTGAATAAGATTTTTGTCGATACCAAATTCGCCCAAATCTGATACTTGGGCGAAGAGTTAGAGCCATTATAGTGAGACAGTGTGCCACCTGGGACTTTAGCACATCGCGGAGCTAGCCAAAATGGCAATTGTTAAATTTCTGTGAGCCTCCGTGGTTATGGCGCATCGCGCCAATGCTTAATTTCAGGGTTGTCAATTTCTAGTGCACCAACGCTATTCCACTGTGTCGCGGTGCCTTTTCAATTCGCAACCAAGGTGGTAACGTGATTTCCATCACGTCGCGCCACCAACCATTTTCACAATTGTCTAATTTTCAGTGAGCTAGCATGATTCCATCACATCGCGCCAACATGTAAAATCGAGATTTTCTGCATCCGCTTTTAAATTTCAAGGACCAATTGGTAATTTCCTAAAGCCCCTAACCAATCTATATAAATGATCTAAACCCTAAATAACAAAAATACTTCATTATTCATCAATTTTTCCCAAAATTAAATTACTTTCTCTCTCAAGAAGTCAAGAACCCTAGCCAAGAAATCAATAACGAGCCTAAGAATTTCTTTAAGAACCTTCAAGAAAGAGTCTTCTAAGGTATGCAGATATTGATTTTTCAGTTCCTTCCACCCAAGAAGTTCAAGAATCCTTTTCTAAATTAAATGATATTATATTTATGAGTTTTCATGATTCAGGTGAATTGAAATTGAAGTCCATGTTATTATTGAGTTTTAATTCATATTTTATTTATGAGGTTTCATGCTTTGATCCTAGTATATGATATTCATATGATGTTTATGATAAACCCTCTTCAAGTTGCATTTTAGGTGAAATTTTTATGTCAATTAAGTGTAGAAATTGTGAATAACCAAAGCATGCTCCCATATGTTTGATAAAATACTTATGTGAAAAAATTAGAGCCATTATAGCTTGTGGAATAGAAATCCCCAATTGGGTGCAAACCCATGCATGCGAAGTGTTTTTTGTAAAGCCTTAGTGAATGAATTGTCATATGATATCATGAAATTCTCCAATTATGTGCTCTTCTATACATGCTAAGACTTTAATACATGCTTAGTGTTTGATGTAAGACCTTGTTGAATGATGTATGATCCAATACCATGTCTCCCTATGCTATCATATGTTTATGATTTCTAAATACTTGAATAGATGCTTTAGTGATTGTGATGGTGAATGAATGTCCATGGTCTTGATTATTTAAGAAAGGATATGTTTTAATATTATGTTATCGAGTCTTGGGGGGTATTTAAACTCAACAAATTAGCTGCAGTCTAGAGCCTGTGTCAGTTTCCTCGATTATCTCGGTTAAGCCACAATTCTCAAAACTAAGTGAGTTGTAGAACTCTCTGCACTCAAACGGATATAGAACTTAAGAAATCTCAGAATTCTTAGTAATCTTAGTATCGCTAGTATTCTAGCCTCAATTCAGTACTCAGCTCAAATCTAGTAGTATTCAAGAGTTCAGTTCGAAACTCAGTATCTTGCAGTCAGATAACAAGATTCGGTAGTATTTCGTTAGATACAAAACCAAGTGAATTCAACGTAAATCAGTTAGATCATTCAAGAAATATGATCAGTAACAGATTCAGATCAGCTAAAGTTCAGTTAAGAATCAGTTTAGAGTCTTTCAGTTGGGAGTAGGAGCTTGCACCGAGCGAGTGCAGGGATGGCAGCTACCCATTAGAGAGGCAGAGTCATTAGGAGTAATCACTGAACTCTAGAACTGCATAGGTAGCACAGGAGTAGGAGTCACCCATTAGAATAAGGCTTGACTATTATACTGCTTTAGGCTTGACTTCCTGTGAGGGTTACCCATTAGAGAGGTTTGACTAGATTAGAGATCTTTAACCGTGGCACGGTATTGACACCCTTCCAACTGGGGTTATGGGTTAGACCCCACCAGTTTAGATTTGGGGCATGTTAGTTAAGTGAGCACTCATATAGTTGCAGTTTCAGTATCAGTCTTCAGAGTAGAACTCAAAAATTAGGACTGTCAGATAGAGTCACCTATCTCAGTAAGGAGCTCAGATAGTTCCATAGATTTATGGACTGGTCCCTCCTAAAGTTATTCAGTATCAGTATTATCATATCCAGAGATCTTCCTCTAGATAGGTTTGTTCTCAGACATAATCTTTTCTTATCATCGATAGTAAATTTATGTATCATCTATTTGAGAGGTTAGATCTAAGATTCGGTCAGTCAATAGTAGTAAGCTCAGCTTTTAGTTATTGATATGAGTAGATTCAGTTAATCAGATTTAGTATCGTCAGTTTTTGAGATCATGCACTAGATGGGACTGATCTCGATTTCAGTACTTAGTTTCCTATATCAGGAGATTCAGTTGTCTAGTAACCCAGTATTAGAAGTGAGTTCAGGTGTTAGTAAAGCAGTATCTGAGTTTCAGTTTTTGGAGTTGCGATGTTTTCAGTTATGGTTTGTGCATTTATGCATATGTCCTCATTAAGTATTCTCATGATTATTCAATTAAGTAATTGTTCATGCATAAGCCCTTACATTTAGCCTTACCTCATCTTCATACTCAGTACATTCTCGTACTAATGCATTTGTGCTATGGTGTTTTATTTGACACCATAGGTTCAGAGGCATGAGATCTAGAGTACACCTAGCATCTCAATCTCAGTCAGTAGCAGTAGATGTAGCAGTGAGTCCTCTTTGTTTGAGGATGATCCTTACTTTATTATTGTATCAAATTTATTTATTTTCAGTAGAAGGAGTTAGTTGGGGACATGTCCCATAAAATCCATTGTTATGATAGTTTAGAGGCTTTTTGGATAGATGTATCAGTATTTAGTTTTTAGTTTTGAGTATTCTAGATGTTTCGAACCTTATGGCCAGTTTTTGCCAATTTTCTATCTTTATTATAGATATTATGCAGTGCTTAGGTACAAAAATTAGTAAAGGGTTAGGTTATGGTCCTTCGGGATCATGAGCACCATGTGACATACCGATTTTAGAAAAATAGGTTGTTACATCAGTTCAACCAAACAGTTATCTTAGTAATCATTCAGTCCAGCCTAGTACTGACTAGAAATTGGTTTAATGTCTATTCAGTTGGGAGTACAATTCAACATAGAGTCAACATAGGGATTGGGGCATTACTGCCAGTAGAGGGTTTGACCTTTTATAGAAATTCGTGCATTACAAAACTAAGTAGCCAGTGTATGTTGAGATATCTTCCAGCCAGATATTATGAGGGTTGATACTTCTCACCCGAGTTATCCTACCAGCGAGGGTTGATGAAAGAGCTTCCTATGAGAGAGGGTTAACTCAAATATTTTCCTTACCTGTGGCCTAGTATTAAAACCCTTCCATCTAGGTTACAGGTTGGACCCCAAATCAATTAGAGAACGGGCATGTCGGTTAGATGATTACCTCCCATAGTTTTTGTTTTAGATTCAGTCTCAGAATAGAACTTAGTCTAATTTTATAGATTTAGGACTATCAGATATATTCACTTAACTAAGTTCAATACGTAACTCAGTGTAGTTCCTTAAAATTTAGTACTGGAAGATACAGTCATCCAGTTATTAGTTAGACATATTAGTTATCCAGTTAGTCAGTTGATCAGTATTCATACCAGTGTTCAGTGTTATCATAATTTCAGTTACAGTATACATATTCATACATGTACTCTTATTCAGTCATACGTATGTTATTCAGTTATCATTGTTCATGAATATGAACTATATATTTCAGCCTGCCTCACTGAGCATACCAGTACATTTAAAGTACTGATGCATGTTTTTTTGCGCTATGATGTCTTATATAATAGGTTCCAACACAAGGCTCCAGAGCATCCTTATCAGTTTGTATTTTCAACATTCAGAGTAGTGGTGAGACCTCATAGTTTAAGGACATGATTATTATTTACAGTTTCTCAATTTATTTCAGTATATGGAGTTAGTTGGGAACTAGTCCCATCAACTCCATAGTTTTATAGTTTTTGGGGATTTGCAGACAAGAGTACACTCAGATAGTTGTTTAGGTTACAACACTGATATTCAGTTTTGGTATTGTTATACCCTATTATTATTATTTATAGATTGAACCTTATGGCATGTTTCTTCGTAATTTTGCATATTATTTAGAATTGTTTTTCAGTTATTGCAGTATGTACCAGTCATGGTTTATCTTGTGATCCCATGGGATTATGAGCACTGTGTAGCTTCTGGGGTACAGACTCAGGGCATTATAATGTAGTAGCAGAAAATAGGTCCAGAATGACCAAGTTCGTGTTTGGGGTGTCAAAAAGTGTGGTTAAAGAGTGCAAAACAACGATGTCAATAAAGGAGATAGACTTATCAAGGCTCATGTTCTATGCTTAGCTGATCGAAGAGGATAAGAATAAGGAGAGAGAGAAGAAAAAAATAAAGGCTGGAATTGGTAGCTTTAATTTAAATTAGCCTAAGTTAGAAGGTGGTAACCATTCTCAATTTCATCCAAAATCTTTAGTTCCAGCTCTGTCCTCAGCTAGTGCCCTAGTCCCCAAGTTCAAAAATTGTAACAAAGATAGCTTGCTAGGCTTTAAATCTCAAGGTAGTGTCACTAGTGCTCGAACAAATCCTCTTTTCCAGAAATATGGCAAAAACCATACGGGTATCTGTAGAGCTGGCAGTGATGTATGTTTTGGGTATGGAAATCCAAGCCACAGATTCAGAGATATTTCTAAGTCAAGTTATCAAGGTCAGTATAACCGTTCTTCATCTTAGTCAAGTCGCCCGAATCAACTGGGTGACACCTCCCGTGCCACCAGTGGGCAACGCCCAAATAGTTTTTAGGCACTCCAATCCAGGTAAGATCAGGAAAGTTCTCCTGATTTGGTCACTAGTACATAAAAGATCTTTCATTTACATATTTATGCTTTACTAGATCCAAGATCTTCCTTGTCTTTAGTAACTCCTTATATAACTATTAACTTCAAAGTTATTCCCATAATTCTAGCAGATCTTTTATCAGTCTCCACCCCAGTGGGTAAGTCTATCATATCCTGATGGGTATACAGGAACTGTCTGGTTATGATATCTTAGAAGGTCACTTCATCAGACCTTGTAGAGCTAGAGATGGAAGATTTTGACGTTATTTTGGACATATATTGGCTCTATTCATGCTATGACTTAGTTGATTATAGAAATAGAATTGTTCATTTTTAGTTTCTAAATGAACCAATCCTTAAATGGAGGGGTAGTACCATAGAGCTTAAAGGTTTGTTGATGTCATACCTTAGAGTGAGAAAAATGATATCCAAAGGTTATGTTTATCATCTTGTGCAAGTCAAAGACCCTAGTTTAGAGACTCCTACTCCTGATCTGTTCCAGTGGGGAATGAATTCTCAGATATGTTTCCCAAAGATTTTCCTAGTATTTCTCCTGAAAGGTAAATTGACTTTGAAATAGACCTTCTTTCGAATACTCTGCTTATTTCTATTCTGCCATATAGAATGACTCCATTCGAACTCAAAGAATTGAAAGAGAAATTAAAGGACCTTTTCGATAATGGGTTCATCAAACCCAGCATTTCCCCCTAGGGCATACTAGTCTTATTCGTGCATAAGAAAGATAGTTCTCTCAGAATGTGTATAGACTACCATCAGTTGCACAAAGTCATAGTCAAGAAAAAATACCCACTTCCTAGAATTAATGACTTTTTTGACCAACTTTAGGGAGCCATTTACTTTTCTAAGATAGATCTCAGATCAGGCTATCATCAGCCTTTGATTTTGTAGTCATATCCTTTGGTCTCACTAATGCCCCAGCAACTTCCGTAGACTTAATAAACTGTGTGTTCAAGCTGTACTTGGACATGTTCATTATAGTCTTTATTGATGACATACTTTTCTATTCCCGTACCAAGAATAATCATGAAAATCACCTTAGAATCATACTTCTGACTGACAAAACTCATCAGTTGTTCGCTATGTTCAATAAGTGTAAATTTAGGCTAATGTCAGTAGTATTCCTTAGTCATATTATTTCTTGTGATGGCATTAGAGTTTATCCTCAAAAGACAGAAGCAGTGAGAAACTGGCCTAGAACTATTTATCTAATAGATATCAGGAGTGTTTTGGGTTTAGCTGACTTTTATCGATGATTTATTAAAGGGTTTTCATCTATTGCATCCCCCATCTCCAAATTGACCAAGAAGAAAGTCAAGTTTCAGTGGTTACATTCTAATGAGATTTCATGAGTTGAAGACGCGACTTACTACAAACCAAGCTTTGACACTACCAGAGGGTTCAAATAGGTTTGTTATGTACTGTGATATGTCTAGAGTAGGTTTGGGTTATGTACTCATGCAGAGGGATAAGGTCATAGCCTATACTTCCAGACAGCTTAAGCCCCATGAGAAGAATTACCCTGCCTATGATTTGAGTTAGCAGCTGTAGTGTTTACCTTAAAGATTTAGAGGCAATATTTGTATGGGTTTCATGTAGATGTGTTCACAGATCACTAAAGTTTACAGTATGTCTTTTCTAAGAAAGATTTGAATTTACGTCTGAGAAGGTGGTTAGAGTTGTTGAAAGATTATGACTTGATTGTTCTGTACCATCCGGGCAAGGCCTATGTAGTGGCTGATGCTCTCAGTAGATATCTAAGGTTGTGTTACTTATGTTGAGGTTGGTAAGAAAAAGTTAGTTCAGTAAGTTCATCAACTTTTCTGAATAGGTATCCACTTAATCGGTACAGCAAAGGGTAGTGTGTGGGTTCAAAATAGTTTAGAATCATCTCTAGTTTCTAAAGTGAAGAAAAAAAAAAGATTCCAGCCCTATTAAGTTGAAAGAGTCAGTCAGAGATCAGAGAGTAGGGGTTTTATCCTAAGGAGGAGACCATGTATTGCATCACCAGGGTCGTTTAAGAGTGTCAGGTGTAGTTGATGTGAGGCATTGAATTCTTGTAAAAGTACATGGTGCACATTACTCGATACATCCAGGGCACACTAATATGTACCGCAATCTATGGGAGATCTAATGATGGAGTGGGAAGAAGAAGGATAACATAGAGATTGTAGCTAAGTGGGCTATTTATCAGTAGGTTAAGATTAAGCACCAGTAGCCTAGTCGGTTCCTGTAGGAGTTCAGTATTCCGACGTGGAAATAGGAAGAAGTGAACATAGACTTTGTTATGAGTTTTCCTCATACTCGTCATTAGCATAATTCTATTTGGGTTATCGTAGACATAATGACCAAATCATCTCATTTATTGCCAGTCCATACTTCTTATTCACTTGAGGAAAATGCCAAACTCTATATCAGAGAGTTGGTCAAGTTACATGGAGTCCCGACATCCATTCTTTCAGATAGAGGTACTCGGTTTACCTCTCACTTCTGGAAAGCATTCCAAATGGGTTTTGGTACCCAAGTTCACCTCAGTATGTCTTTTCACCTCAAACAGATGGTCAAGTAGAAAGGACCATTCAGATTTTAGAAGTTATGTTAAGGGCATGCGTTTTTTATTTTAAGGGTAGTTAGGATGACCACTTGCCTTTGATCGAATTTTTATATAATAATAGTTATCATTCAAGTATTCAGAGGGCTCCATTTGATGCACTCTATTTAGAAGATGTAGATCTCTTATTGGTTGGTTCGAGGTCAGTGAGGCAGCAGTAGTAGGTCCTGACCTAGTGTTTAATGTTTTAGAGAAAGTTTAGTTGATCAGAGAAAGCCTTAGGGGATCCTAAAGCCGACACAAATCATATGCAGATGTGAGGAGAAAAAATCTCGAGTTTGAGATTGATGATTTTATTTTTATGGAAATATCTCCTATGAAAAGAGTAAAGAGGTTTGGCAAGAAGGGAAAGCTCAGTCCCCGATATGTCGGTCTGTAGCGAATTCTCAGCCATTTTTGACAAGTAGCTTACAAGCTTGAGTTGCCTTTAGATCTAGCTTCAGTGAATCCAGTATTTCACATCTCCTTGCTAAAGAAATGCATTGGTGACCCAGCAGTCATAGTTCTCTTAGAGGGCATAGAAAATCAGAATGATCTTTCTTTTAAAGAGGTTCCAATCCAGATCCTCGATCGTCAGAATCACAGACTGAGGAACAAAGAAGTTTCCTTGGTGAAAGTTCTTTGGTGGAATCAGTCCTTTGAGGGAGCTACTTGGGACGCAGAAGCAGATATGTAGACCAAGTACATTTTCGTCTTCTCTACAATTTAATATTCAACTTAAGGTAATAGTCTTCCTGATATTTACTCAGTTCCATGTTCAGTTACAGTTATAAACTTTGTATTCTTTAACATTGCATATTCAGTTATGCATTCACGAATCAGTTCAGTCATGTACTCATACATCAGATATGCATGTTCAATATGAAAATTCAGCTTATCAGTACTTCAGTCATGTATTCCATGCATCAGATATGCATGTTAAGTGTGTAAGCTCAATCTTTCAGTGTTTCTCATCTTAATCAGTCTTATTCGAGGATGAATGTACCCAAGGGGGACATATTGTAATACCTCATATTTCCCTAGATCAATTTAACTCTCAGTAGATGAGTATTCCTATGTAAAAATTTTAAAATACTCAGAATTTTTCAGTTTAGTGTCTGCCATTATGTAGGAAATTCAGTCAACTATCAAATGATATAAAATTCGCCCTAATTTGATAACCGGGTGAAGAGTTATAGAATTTTTAGAAAAATATTATGAAACTTGTTACGTAACCACGTTGGGCTAAGGGTCCAAATGGAAATTGTCATTTTCCAGTGAAGGACTGCGATAAGGCGGCGGCGTGCCATTGTGCCATTTCCCATTCATCAAATTCCAGTGAGGCTCCAAAATACCACCGCATCGTGCCAAGGGTAAATTTCACACTCGCCCCTATTACACTATTCCAGGCAGATTTTCAGTGGCTCACCACGACGCGGTGGCATCACGGTGAAGCCTAAAATTGGGCATCTAGTGATAAAATTTTTGATTATTCACGGGGATAAATTGGTATTTTTCCACGGTGCTAATCAGTCTAAACATGAGATTCATTCCCTAAATGACCTATTATATCACTATTTACTCACTTTTCTCAAGATTAGAAACACTGTCTCTCAATTAGCAATCCCTAGTTATCAAGAAACAAGAACAAATCTCAAGAATTCCTCCAAGAACCTTCAAGAACTCTTCTTCTCAAGTATGTTAGGTATTCATCTATGGGTTTCTTTCACCCATAGAGTCCAAGAATTCATTTTAAAAATTACAAGATTATTGATTCATGATTTACATGCTTGATATTGGATTGTATTCATTTTCATGACATTACTTGAGTTTCAATCCATGATTAATTGTAGATTCCATGTAATTGAAATAGCATGTATATTAAATTGTGTATTTCCCATGTTATAATCCTTGAATTAGCTAGTTTGGGTATTGTAGTTACAAGGTTTAGATGTTGTCCATGATTATATGTATTAAGTTGTGCTCCCCATGTGTTTTATGGAATGTCTATGTGAATTAAATGGTGAAATCACGACATGCTAGCATAGGTACAAACTTATACCCTATAAGTGTTTGATAAAATATCTCTATGAATGAATTATGAGCAAGTGGACATTGTTTTGATTTCAAGATCATGCTATGCTTTACTTTTCATACCTTACAATCTAGTTGTTTACCTAGAGCTACAGTAGTTATAGAATAGTCTCAGTCATGTCACGAAATAGTAGTACTCAGTCAGTTGTAGAACTCAGTAGACTTAGTCCAGTTCCATCAGTCAACACGATCAGTAATAGTTTAGTTAAATCTAGTACAGTCCAGTAATCAGTCCACAGTCTATTAAGTTGGAAGTAAGATTCAGCAACGAGTGAACCCAAGGAAGAGGGCTCACCTGCCAGTAGAGGGTGTGATCCTTAGAAGCAGTCCTTGTATTCTAGAACTACGTAGCCAGCGTAGGTTGAGACATCAACCGGCTAATTGAGGGTTGTTAAGGTGTTTCTACCTACCAGTTGAGGGCAACACAATTCTCATTAGAGTACCTTGCAGATAAGGGCAACTCTTCAATTATCTTTAGCCATGCCACGATTCTAACACCCTTCCAACTGGGGTTATAGGTTGGACCCCAGTTAACTTATTTAGGGCATGTCGGTTAGATGATTACTTCCCATAGTTTTAGTTTCAATCTTAGTATAGGGTTCAATTAAGCCCTACCGAACCAGGACTGCCAGACAAAGTCAATCAGTATCAGTAACTCACTAATCAATAATCTCAGATATCAGTTACTCAGTTATCAAAACTTAGTTCTCAGCTTCAGTAAAAGCTTTGATATAGTATACACATATATGCATAGTATTGCATACTCAGTATTTACAGCAGTTCAATTATCCATGTATTCTTATTAAGTTACTTTGTATCATTTAGTTAGTTACTGTTCATGCATATGAACCCTTGCATTCAGCCATACCTCATCTACCAATACATTTCATATACTGACGCATACTTCCTCTTTGCGCTATGATGTCTAATATTATAGGTTCGGACGCTCAGGTTCCTAACCGCGCTTAGACAGATTCAGTCATCAGTATCAAATTTTGTAGTGAGTCCTCATCTATTGAGGATATTCTTTTATTTTATTATTACATTAAATTTAGTAGTTCTATAGTCAGAGTTAGTCAGGGATTTTCCTATCAACTCCACATTCAGACAGTTCAGATAGATGTTTTTCAGACTAGATTAGTTCAAATAGTATCTCAGATTTAGATGTCTTATCAGATGTTATATTTTATCATTATTTTCAGATTTTGAACCATATGGTAGTTAAGCCTATTTTCCTTATTACTTTCAGTATTATTATTCAGTGCTCACAGAAGGTACCATCCATAGGTTAGCTTGTGGTACTTTGGGGTCGTAAGCACCGTGTGGTGTCAGCGGTGCAAAATCGAGGCGTTCCATTACTCAATTATGACAATTGTCGATTTGAGTTTCACCGCAATGCGGTTCAATTGTAGAGAGCTACTAGAACTTAACATTTGATGACTTGGCCTCCACCCTAATGCGGTTGCCCTTTCACCGTGATACTCACCACGATGTGGCCTAATCATGGTTAGCTACTATTTTGTCAATCCAAATCTGATCCAACCCTCATCTGAAAAATCATAAACTTACCCGAGACATACTACTTATACCCCTGAATATAATTCAACTCAAAATTCGTTGTCTCGGAGCCTGGAAGGTCGACTTAGAAATCTTCAAAGTTTAATTGGAGTAACAATAACTAAGCCCCTCAACTCTTAGCTTTATTTTCAGGTTTTATATGCTATAGGAACATACTAAGGGTTGAATTGAGCTAGGAATGTTTGGGGTATTACAATATCTCCCCCTTGAAAACATTCATCCTCAAATGAGACTAGTTGAGGATACTGAAGAACTGAGACTATAAGCTGGCGTACACAAATAGAGCATGACTAAATTGATTTGCAATGCAAGAATTATCAAGAGAGTAACTATATAGAGATGAAACCTACAATAAGTAATTTGAGAAAACTTGTTACGTTACACTAAATCTTAATTTGCTGTGAAAAGATGAGTGTACTAGGTCCGTATATCGCTTCTGCTTTACAAGTGGTGCCCTTAACGGATTGATTTTGCCAATGAACTTTGACCAAAGGAACTTCTTTGTTCCTTAGTCTATGAATCTAGCGATTTTGGATCTCACTGGAATTTCTTCAAAAGAGTGGCTATCATGAATATCCATGTTTCCTAAGGGTACTACAACAGATGGATCACCAATACACTTCTTTAACAGGGATACATGAAACACTGAGTGAATTGATGACAATTCTGCAGGGAACTCAAGCTCGTAAGCTACCATTATAACACGATGTAAAATTCTGTAAGGTCAAACATATCGGGGACTAAGTTTTCCTTTTTTGCTGTATCTCTTCACCCCTTCATGGGTGAAATTTTCAAATAAACTAAATCATTATCTTCAAACTTAAGATCTCTTCTCCTTACATCTGCATAAGATTTTCGAATCAACTGAATTTTCTCCGTAGCTTTGAATACTACATCAGGACCTATTTGGGTGGCCTCACCCACTTCAAACCAACTGAAGGTGACCTATGTCTCCTCCAATAAAGATCCTCAAATAGGGCCATCTAAATACTAGCATGGTAACTATTATTGTAGGCGAACTCGATCAATAACAAATGCTCATCCCAACACCCTTAGAGTCAAAAACATATTCCCTTAATATATCTTCTAAGGTCTAAATGGTATTTTCTTACTGACCATCAGTCTGAGGATGAAAAATTGAGCTAACATACACTTTGGTACCAAGACCCTTCTAAAAGGCCCTCCAAAAGTGAGAGGTAAACAGAGTACCTCTATCGGAAATAATAGATGAAAGAACTCCAAGTAATCTAACCAACTCTATAACATACAACTTAGCATAACCCTCCGCTGAGTAAGACATATGAATTGGCACGAAATAGGCTGATTTGGTCAACCTATCTACAATAACCCATATCAAATCATGCAAACGGCGCAAAAGGGGTAACCTGATTACAAAATCTATGTTTACCTCTTCCCACTTCAAAATGGGACTACTGTACACTTGCAAGGTACCACCAGGCCTTTGGTGCTCCACCTTAACCAAATGACAAACTGAACACTTAGCTATAAAATCTGCAATATCTTTCTTCATACCACTCCACCAATAGATTTTTTGCAAATCTTGGTACATTTTTGTACCACCTGGGTGGATGAAGTATCGCGAACCGTTCGCTTCAACCATAATCTACTACCTCAAACCATCAACGCATGGTACACATAGTCTACTTTTGTATCTTAACACACCATCTCTCTCTCGGGAGAAAACCTCTATTTTCTGATATCTGACCGACTCTTTTAACCTAACTAGGTTGGGATCCTTATCTTGTTTCTCTTTTAACTCAGAGACTAAAGAAGATTTTGCACTACTCTGGATCTAAACACTTCCCTCAGCTAAATCAACTAACTGCATACCTAGTCTAGCTAATTGATAAACTTATCAAACCAACTTTTTCTTATCACCATCTACTTGAGCGTCACTCATAACATAATCTTTCAATAATTCTAACCACCTTGTCTAATAGAGATTCAACTTCTCTGTGTAAACATATACTACAAAATTTTGGGGTTCGTAAACACATCAATATGCACACCATAAAGCTAGTGCCTCAAGATTTTCAGAGTTAGCACCACAACAGCTAATTTGAGATCATAGGTAGGGTAGTTCTTTTTGTGAGGCTTAAGCTGTCTAGAGGCATAGGATAGGACTCTACCTCTCAGCATCAAAACATAACCCAAACCAGCTCTAGAAGCATCACAACAGATAACGAATCCATCTGTACCATCAAATAACACTAAGAATAGGGTTGAAGTGCTTCGAGCCTTCAACTGCTGAAAACTCTTCTCAAAAGAATCTGACTACTAAAACTTAACTTTTTTCTATGTTAATTTGTTCATGGGAGATGCAATGGACGAAAACCCCTCAACAAATCGCCTGTAATAGCCAGCTAAACCCAAGAATCTTCTGATGTCTAATAGTGAAATAGGTTTAGGCCAACTGCTTAATGCTTCAGTCTTTTGGGGATCAACTTTAATATCATCAACTAAAACAATATGACCAAGGAAAGCTACTGACCTTAGCAAAAATTCACACTAGTTGAACTTGGCAAACAACTAGTGATTTCTAAGAGTTTGCAACATAATTCTACGATGATATGCATGGTCATCCTCACTATTGGAATAAACAAGGATATCATCGACAAAGACTATAAAAAATATGTCTATGTACTATTTGAACCCTCGGTTCATCAAATACATAAAGGCTACTAGAGTATTTGTTAGCCCAAAAGGCATGACTAGGAATTAAAATTGACCATAACGGGTTCTGAAAGTTATCTTTAGGATGTCACATTCCATTACTCTAAGGTAATGATAGCCGGATCTAAGTTCTATCTTGCAGAAATAACTTACACCTTTGGGTTGATCAAATAAGTTATAAATTCTGGGGAGAGGATATCTGATTTTAACTGTGACTTTATTCAGCTGGCGATGATCAATGCATATTTGTGGATAACTATTTTTCTTACGCACAAATAGGATAGGATAGTCTCATGGAGAAACACTGCGCCTTATGAAACCTTTATCTAAGAGGTCTTTGAGTTTCTCTTTCAACTCTTTAAGCTCAATGAGAGCCATTCGATATGGAGGAATAGAGATGGCCTGAGTGTCACGAAGAAGATCAATTCCAAATTCTACTTCCCTTTTGGGAGGTACCCCTGGAAACTCTTCAGGAAAAATTCCAGAAATTCATTGACTACCCGGACTGACTAAAGTGTAGGAGCCTTAGACTTAGTGTCATTGACTCAGACTAAATGATAAATTCACCCTTTCTAAATCAACTTTCTGTCCTTAAGATAGGATATAAAAAAATGGAGACACTGAACTGTCTTTCTAATCAAAGAAAGGCCCATCAAGAAACTAGAACTTCACTACTCGGGTGAGACAATCTATAGATGCATAATAGGAATAGAGCCAATCCATACCCAGAATAAGGTCAAAGGCAACCATGTAGAATTCTATCAAATCTGCTAAAATGATCTTATAAAGGACAGTGATAGGACACTTTCTATAGATCTATTTGGCAATAACTTACTCGTCTACTCGGTAGATATGGAGAGAGTCTTAGAAAGCTTTTTAGGATCTATTCCAAAATTTACCGCAACTAATAGAGTCGCAAAATAGAAATTTAACCCAGGGTCTAGCTGCACATAAATATCAGAATGAAAGATACGAAGCATACCCGTAATAACATCTCGTGAACTTTTCTACTTTTGATGGGATGGTAAAGAATAGAACAAATTTTGGTATTGACCACCACCAATATTGGATGATGATCCCTGAGAAGGGGAGGGACGACCTATAGGAGTTGGTGGACTAGTAGCCTGTGTTTGGGGATGGACATCTCTGCTTCCTTGCTTAGTATATGGGCACTCTTTGATATCGTGGCCAACTTATAACATCTAAAACAACCTTTTCCCCCCAGCAAATGCCCACCAAGATGATTTTTACCGTATCTAGCATATGTATGATAACTAGGTCATCCACCCATACTATTCTGAGACTTGGACGTAGAAGTCCTAAACCACTTCTCCTTCTTAGTTCTGGGTGTGGGAGAACTGGATAAATATGGCGCCGATAAAGACGAACAACTTTGAAACTGTGAATGATTTCCCTCTACAAACCTGGATTGGCCATACTCAAACTACCTAGTTCTATCCTTCTTATTTCCTCTATCTTTTCCCTTTAAATTTTCTACCTCAATCTATTGGGCATGAGTCATCAATCTATCAAGATCGATATCTCTAATAAGCATGGAAATCCTATACTCTATGACTACCAATCCAGACACTCCGATAGCAAAAATACTCATACTAGATCTAGTATCAGCTATCTACTCAGGAGCATACTTAGACAACTGGTTGAACTTAAGGTAGTACTTTTTCACTGTCATCATGCCCTATCTTAGGTTTATGAATTCTTCTCTCTTTGCTACTCGTAACTCACACAGAAAGAACCTGCCTAGAAAAGCATTCTAAAATACCTTCCAACTCATGGAAGCTGCATTTTGACCTCTGTCCTTCTTCCATATAACAACCCAGTCATAAGCAATATATTTCAATCTTTAAGAATCCAATTCTATGCTCTCCTCTTCCATAACATGCATCACTTTGGTGATCTTTCTCACCTCATCAAGATATATCTTTGGGTCCTCACCTACCTTCAACCTAAAGAATTTAGGCGGATTCATTTTCATGAAGTCATAAAGTCTGGCTGTAGCTAAATTACCCTCTTGTTGTCACGGTACTATAGCCTGTTAGTTGGCTTGAACATTAGCAGTCACAGCTTGTCCTAATACCTAAAAGGAAGCCCAAACTTTGGCATGAGACACATTCTTATTTAAAGGATCCAAAGTCTGAGGTGGCTAGTTATCATTTCTCCAAGCATTAGCTCTGTGGGGATGAATATTCTATCACATAATAGCACTACTTAAAAGAAGATAGAGATAGTTGTAAGCACGATGGATCATGCATGAAAAGAGATGATCTTCCTAAAATGTCCCATAGCCTCTTGCTGATAAATATGGCAGCTTCTCACCCATGATGAAGACTCTATATAACGTGGCTTGTCTGACTCCCTAGGTTTCTTCAAAACTTTTTTCTATGATACTAAGGTTGTAGCACCCCGATAATGGGTGCCAAGGTATAATACGGTGCTCAATACTATAAGTAGTCTCAACATAACCCTATAAGCCTTTTATTAATTCTGCAACTCATATCCAGGTAACTTAAACAAGCAAAAATACTGAAATACTGAATTATATAAACAGAGATGAAATCAATAGAACATAATGTTAGAACAAGTATTATTGGTAGTCTAAATTCTAGGTAGAAGTTTTACAAGCCTCTTCTACTAAGAACTAGAGAGTTGTTGGGATAGATCCTCAACTGACTCAAACTGAACTGAAAACAACTAATCAAATACTATGAAAGCTGAAAATCTAGATAAATGGGTCCTCAAGCCATGAGGACTCACCAACTATCGGGATATAGATAGAGATGCCTAAAATCACTCATGCTACTTAGCCTGAGCACCTGAATCTACATTATTAAACAATGTAGCATATAGACGTATATGTGGATTAGTACTTTGAGAATATCCTGCGTATATAGGGGTGAATGGATAGTTAAAAAAATATATCAATGTTTATCAAAATCCATACAAGAATGCATGCTAAATGTAATAACTCATATTGTCTTAAAGAGCTAAAAGATGAAAAATCGTCAATCATATATAACAAAAGCATACTGTATAAATATCGTGAGCCATCACGCTTAGTTCTAAAAGTTGTACTTGTATTCTTTCTTTAAAACTTGTCTATTATTCTTTACTAGTAGGGAATTCATTTAAAAGTAGTTCTACTAAGGAGGTTCTTCTAACTGACATACACTATGTGAGCTATCATATTGTCCAATATGTAGTTCCCCTAAGGGGAAAACCTCACGTTGGGGAGAGGTGTCATAATCTTGCAAAGGAGTATAACCTAAGCTAAGTGATCACATTTGTAACTGTCATCCATATAGAAATGAAATAAATTTGAATTTGTACCTATGTTGGCTCGGATTTTTAGAAAAGTAGGATGCACCAAACCCACACTTCCCTCTCGGTGCTAACTACTACCCCTTTTAATATGTATGCTCATTCTATAGAAAATCCACTTTAAATATCATAACAATTCATGTTGAAAGCTAATCCTGCATCTGTTTTATTAGACCTGAAATTTAAGCTATAAGTGGATTCCATATCTTTAGCTAAAGATCAAAAGATCAAATCTTTATTCAAAATTGATTATAAACGTATCATGGGATTCTTAAAAACATAATTTTCTAGGATTATCAACATCAAAGCTAGGGCTTAATAACTCATATTTTAAACTCAAGAAAATTTATCATGAATCATAATCAATATACAATCATAGGATTTTTGCCCAATTCCAGTCATAATAATGAAACTTAACTTTCAATATATGCAAAACAAGCCAAACATATGGACATGTGAAAATAGAGATTCAATTCATCATTCAAATCTCGTATAATAGCATACTGTTCAAAAAATAATCATTGGGTATGAACCCTAAATTGAAATTCATGTATATTTATGTAAATTCATGTAAAAACATAATTAAAGCAAGTTTTGTGCACAAGGGTGAAAGGATTACCCTTATTCATCAACCCCACATACCTTAATTGATGAACTAGATAAAGAAGCTTGATTTTAAGTTCCTAGTTGTGCTCTTGAGGATTGATTCTTGAAATTCTTGAATTGGAAACCTTGAACTTTTAATTATCTTGGAAAAAGAATGGTGGAATTTTGGGATTCTTAAAGTTGAATATAGAAGCCTAGAGTTTTCTTGGAGAAGGATTTGATGAATAATGAGCATATTTTTCTTAATAATATGTTTAATAAACTTTTTTCATGATTTGTGGATTTAGGAAAAAGACTAAGTTGCCCTTGGAGTTAAATTACGGAATTGGAATGCTGATTAAGGCCTCACCATGATGCGGTGAGTGGGTCGTTGCCACACCCACCTCTACGCAGCGGAATCATGGTGACTCACTGGATTATGACAATTGTCGATTTGAGCTTCACCATGATGCGGTGCAATTGTGGTGAGCTACTGGAACTTGACATTTGCTGATTAGGCCTCCACCGCGATACGGCCTAATTAAGGTGAGCTACTATTTTACCAAAAAATATAAAACTCACATTAGACATGCTAGTTACACCCCCTGAATATAATTCAACTAAAAATTCATTGTCTCAAAGCTTGGAAGGTCGACTTTAAAATCTTTGAAGTTGAAAGATAGTCAAAATAAATCTGTCCCTCAACTCTTAGCTTTATTTTCTAGTTTTAAGTTCTATAGGCACATACTAAGGGATAAACTAAGTTGGCAATGTTTGGGGTATTACAAACTATCTAAGTTGGGACAAGGCCCCCGCTGGACCATAAGTTGAAAGAAATAAACACATGAATAAAATGCCTTCTAGGAGATGGATGGCTCACCAACTCTGATATTTTTTAAGGTTCTACGGATATGGTTGACCACGAGCCTATGTGACAATGTAGCCTTAAGAAGATAGTCAATACATAGAATGTATTGGTAGGCAGAGAAATCCAAAAAAAACTTATATTTTATATAAACTAATCTAGAGCATTGTGAAAATAATTTAACACTTGGAAGAGTTCAAAATACATGGGCATAGTAAAAGATTTCAATCAACCTCGCTACAACATAGACAACACTCTTTATTTTACTTCTGAGCTAAATGGTACACAATATCATTCTGCCTACTCATGAGCTATACGGGTCCACCATTAACTTATCAGCAAGTTTACCGCAAGGGTTGGAGTCTCTAATTTCTAATATGCTAGATGCACATAGCAAGCAAATAATTCATATTTCAGGACATAATAAACCCAAATTGAAAACATGATTTCCCGTAATGAGTTATCTGAACTCATCCTATCTTTGAGGAACCATCCAACTCTCTTAGAGCCTATTTTTAGGCTATTAAAATCATGCATCATTCTTGTAACAATTTAGCTTTTCTTTTTTAAGGGCATTCTCTAGAAAAGGTATTATCATACCTAGACATGTATGCCATATCATGGCATATCACATCAAAATTGTGCAATATCACATCTAAATTATGTCATATCATATCCATAGCCCATCTTATTAAAAGTAGTTTTAATGATCACCCCAAGAGTTAACATCACATAAGAGTTCTTCTTTTAAATAGCATGTGAAAACTTATGCAAAAACATTATCTTTTCAAGACTTTAACATATGGTGGCTATCACTTGCATAAATCATATGAAATTTTCCGTTAAACAAAAAATAGCACATAGAAAGTAAGGAGATACCCTCTCTTCAAGCATTAAACTATGCCAATTCACAGTTGATAGTAAAGCATTTAACTAAGCTTTTAATCATTTGTTTAAACAATCCATAACTTGTTAAAGCAAATAGATTTTCATCATGAAAGATGGAATTACATTCATCGTGCTCTTAAATCAATTCTTGAAATCCATAACGCATATGCTCATGAATAACATCTCAAGTATAGATAGGAAAAAACACATTGTAAAATACAAAATTTCATCATAATATAGGAGTTCATAATACATGTTTTTCAAATGATTTCAAAGCCCATAACATATATTTCTATTCAATTTAAAGTTCATTAAAATGTTATACTTACTCCCATGGGTGTTAGAATACTTCAACATACCTTTTCATAGTGAAAAATTAAAGAAGAGCCTTGAGATCGGAACCTCCGTGTCTGGAAATTCAGAAATACTTCTTTATGTTATTAGAAGGAAGAGGATGAGATATTTAGAGATTGATACTAGTTTATGATGACTTTAGGGTTATAAAATAGATTTGGTGAGTTATAGGGGGTAGATGGACTAATTTTCCCTTCGTCTATTAAGGAAAAAAACATTTTAACATCTAGGGAGAGAGGGTCATGTTGCGGGCACAATCTCAAGGCTCGAACTTTGCAACTCTCCAAGTCTTGGACCCTTGCAAAATTTCTCAAGTTTTGGACCCTTTTGACTTCGTACAAATCAAGGGTACCAATCGTACCCTTGAATACAAATCGTAGGCTATCTTGAAGGTTGATTCATACCCTAAGCTATATGGTTATCTTCGATACTAACCAAGATATGACTCACTAAGGTAAAAATCATATATGAGCATACGTGTGGTGTAGTGAGTCGTGTCGTGCATGATTATCTTGGACTTATAGGTGGGTACGATTAGGGGTCTAACTCATAGCTTTAAGGTTCGAATAGGGAGGTGAGATTCATATATAAACAAGTAGGTAGGGTCTTGGCATGGTATTGGGTATGATTTGGGGTACCACTCATACCCTAAGATACGGATGTTAATAGGGGGCCATACCCCCGGACATGGATTGTTGTAATTTTTAAGTCAAGGGTAGTTTGAACATTTCCTACACCAAAACCCTTATGTCCTCACATTATATAGCCCTTGGAATCTGTCCATAACACTTTTTGAAGGATTAAAACACCTAGAATACTCTATGAAACACTCTCTTTAAGATTGGAGGCTAAGGTTTTTTCATGTGTTCTTCAAATGGCTCAATAGATGAGATTTCTTTTGTGAATATTCTTGTATAAGGCATGTACTCCTTCCCTCATTGTTATTTCCAACTAAAGTCATGTGTATTGTGTTTTAAACATTGATTTATGAATCATGAATGGTGGTTTTTAGAATATATGTTGAGGGGCTTGATACATATGGTTTGGTATTGGTTTAAACCGTGTTTTTACATGTTATTGGTAATGGTTTGCAAATGTGGTTATTAGTTGGTTATGGTTTAACAAATGTCTCTTGACTAACCCAAAATTATGGTGGTTTATGCATTGGTATTGGTCTTGGTAAAGGTATTCCCTCAACATGTTTGATAAAATACCTACAAGAATGTTTTCACTCTATTGTTAAACTTTAATTAGAACTCTTTCATGGTTTGATTTTGAAATAGAACTCTAAATATATTTGGATAGTTTTGCATGGTTTTAATCATATAAATGCTTTAAATGTTTTGCATAGTCATAGATGGTTTGGAATGGTTTTAAGTATTATAAATGGTGTATATAATTTGTAAGGACTAAATAGTAATGACTTGGTGGCTATGAAATTGGTTATACTTGAGTGGTACATGAAATTCCCTAAGCGTTTTAATATGGTAATTGGAAAGGGCACTTGAAAGTTCCCTTAAACCTATAAATAGTTGGCTATGGATGATACTTGCAAGTAAGGGTTGGTATGACGATACCAATTTGAATGGCCTTAGTTAATAATTGGTTAATGGTTTGATTATTTGGAAAATGGATTTAATTGGGCATTGATTGCGGGATATGTAGTAGAGTCGTGGAAGGTGGAGGTTCGGGGGATCCCCAAATAGAAACTCATATTTTTTGATATGAGGTTTAGTCTTGGTAACAATATGCATGACGTCCCACTTTATTTTAGGGGATGTACTAGTCATCCCAGCGTATCTTCTCTGGTTGTGTGGCTACACATACTGGGGCCTTTCAGCAGGGAAAGTTGAACCCATATAGCCCGTGAGTTATTTAGGAGGGCAAAGCAACACAACCTAGATAAAGATTTTAATGGCGTACTAAACCACTTTCCTTTCTCGGCATGGTTACATATATATACATATATATATATATGTATGGATATATATACATATATATATGTATATATATACATACATATATCGGCAACTAACCCATCTATACCGGTTGTATACCGACAATGTACAGGAACCAACCATTCTACTTCTCCTGCTTAGTAATCAGATTCGGGGATAGTCGATGTTGGATTGAAGTGGTGAGCTTCCATATTTTGGAATGAATCTATTTCGTCTAATTGTTTAATTTACATATATCTTGTCTTTCATAGCCTTTTGTTTTTGGCTATGGTCGGGGGCATGTCCCGACTAGGTATACTTTGGTTGGTCTAGAGGATTTGTATGTATGGTTTATGTTATATACATATACATAAGTTTGATTATTATAATTGGTATTTGTTATTGGTTTCCATATTTGTTTGGTTGGTTATTAAGTGGTTCGAATTGATTGGGTGGGTCTCAGTTATAGACTAGTCCCAGAGTCACCACATGATTAGATACGCTATCTTATTATATGTTTGGACTTCAACTGATTCAAGGTATGAATTTAATGGTTGGGTTGGGTAATGGGGGAGGTTCTCGATTTGGTTTAGACTTGGGATTAACCATTATGACAAGTCCTTAATTTGAGTCCTATCAAGTTGTTCCTCACGACCCTAATTGTGCAGTAAGAGCCTTTCCCCACATGGCCCATCACTCAGCCTTGACAGTGCGTCACTAAAATGCTTATAACTTTTTACTCAAAACTCAAATTGATGAATGGTCAGTGATTTTCGATAGAAGACTCGAAGGATTTTTATTTGGTATATTACATAACTCATTATATTCTAGGAGAAATGGACATTTGAAGTTGACCCAAAATAGAACGTCAATTAATACTCAATCGGTAGGAAAGTGCTTAACTTAACTTTGAGATAGGATATTTTTAGGGCTTATATTCATCTCCAAAGATGTTTCGACACAAAGAATTGTTTTCATAATCATATCAAAATAGAAATCATTGGGTTTCATACTATATATGTAGAAAGGATGGGTCAAAATTTTAGCCCAAAAATGGAGGGCGCTACAGTCAAGGGACGTTTAAGAGGCCAAAGGAGTGAAAGACAGAGCTAAAGAGCCCCTAGAATAGGAAACATGCCTCATCCACTATGGAGATGCACCCAAACTACTCTAGATCTATTAGATCAAGTCAAAAATCCCTACATGCTTTTGAGATGTGCCCCAAGTGCCCCCAACATGCTTTAGCAAATGCTTAATTAGCTATTTTGATTTTTTCTTTCCAAATGGGTCACTTTTGGGCCTATAATATGTAATAATTTATCCAAACTATAATAGGACGACCCTTATTTCATTTAGTAGGTAGATTTGGATGATTATGAATGTATAATCTCGTGACAGTGAGGGGAAAGCTTGGATTAGCTTATGTTGATACTTGTTTGGAAATATGGGTTACTCAAAAATCCAATTCCCTTGAGGTCTACATAAGATTTTAGTGCATTAATTGATATTGAATAGAAGGTTAGGAGTAATGCACCCTTAGTTTGCTATTTATTCACTCATTGTTTCTATTACTATCTTGTTTTCTATCTATCCTTCTCTTTCATTTTCATATCATAGTTTTAGTTTTCAATTCCATAGTTTGTTATGTTATAAACCATCATAACCTATTCTAATTTTTTTAATTTTCTACGCCTCAATCTTTAAAAAATCTATTTATCAGAAGTCATATGATTTGTTCATCCACTTTTCCTGAGATGCTGCTTGTAAAAAATTATGCAACAAATAGTTGATCCTCTTCCCGCTCTATAAAATCTCAAAAATGTGCATCTTTCTACCGAGTTTTGTTATTTTATATGATCACTTCATTCCCAAGGTTATTGCATTTATTAAGCTTAGTGTCATTCGTTTTCTAACACTTGAAAGGTTCGTGTCCAATCTTGCTGCAATGCTAACAAATAGGGTAGTTCCTTTGATGCTACGTGTTTTGTTTTTGTTGTTGTGTGGTGCACCTTCTCCATCTATGGGTTACTGCTTCTTATTCTTCTTCTTCTTCTTCTTATATCGTCCATCATTTTGATGCTTGAATTGTAAGGCACCTTCAACAACTCCTTCTTGTCTCATAACACATCATTGATCTTGTTCTTGAAAAAAACATAAGAGCTCTGCTAGTGTGATTTTAGACAAGTCCTAGTATTTTCTAAGGTTGTAATGGTAGCCTCAATCTTTCAAGTACCATTATTCGGAATTTCTCCGTTGTACTTAAATAATTAAAAGTGGAACCCCATAATATGATATGACTTGTTATATTAAGAATTCAATCAGCATACTTCTTTATGGTTTCACTTCTCTTCATTCTTTACAGCTCAAACCCATGTACCAGATCAATGTTTTCATCCCTCGAATCCTTTTATATCCTTCATACTCAGTCTTGATATAATATCATACCTCTTTTTCTGAGTTCAGAGATATGATATGAGTGAAGACATTAGATAAAACTATAGTAAATAAGAATGCTTTTGCCTTTGAATTTCTGGTTTTCTTTTCCTTGTGAGTATTAATTTATACCATTATGGGGTTGTTTTGATAGGGAGATGTATAGTTTTATATTTGAAAGCCTCCAAATGATTCAAAGCTTTTAGATATTTCTGCATTCTAACAACCCTGATTCGATAACTTTCTCCATCTAAAGTTAGTAGTGCCATTGAAGAAAAACTTTCTTCCCCGTTCATGGTTCCCACTGAACTTCATTGATGTGCACACCCATATGTCCCTCAAGATTAAAACATTAATACCAAATGATGGTTTTATACTATTAAGGGAAATAATAAGCAAGGAAAGACAAAAACTAGTGGCTAGAAATAAAGATGGAGTTAAAAGAAGAAGAGACTCAAAGAGTATTTTTCTTTTCAGGTTAACGCAACGTACTTTATTGATTAATCATATCCTAACTCAAATAGCCCCTATTAAAACTAGAAATAGGTTACACTTAACATAAAAAAAAATTATTTGCCACCAAAAATAGAAGAAACAACTAGCAGTTTCCAACAAAATATAGCAATCCCAATTTGAATAGGTGTCATATGAAAAATAACTATAGAAAAAAACAAGAAAAAGTCAGGCATTCTTAAACCAACTCTTAACAGAATCTATACTGTAAATAATCCACATAACTAATAGTCTGTTGATGTGTGAACTAATGCTAACACATTTAAGGCTTTAAACTAGAAATAATTTTAAAGTCTTAAGCAACTTTTATCATTTTTGATTGCTTTCTCTTTGATAATGCAGGAAAATCAAGATGTAAGAAAGCCAAATATAATAAGAGAAAAAGAGGTGAATTTGGAACAAGTAGCCATGAAAGAGTAGTTGATGACTTGTCTGATAAGTCATCAAATTTGTGATAAGTTATCAGAGTCATCGTCAGCTGTAGACAGTGTGAGAAAGTTAGAGAGAAGTGTGATGACATCTCTGATAAGTCATCACAATTCTGATAATCCATCGACAATTCCATTATACTAAGGCAATATATGAGTTTTGAAGTAAAGAAGTGACGAATTTGTTTGACATGTCGTCAATGTCCTGATAAGTCATCAAGATTACCTATATCCTTAGGCAGTGTTCAGAATCTGAGTTAAAGAAGTGACGACATTTCGTGATAAGTCATCAGATCTTTGATAAGCCATCAGACTCGTTGTTAGCTAAAATAACAATATATCAAATATAGAGAGGAGTTGAGGACATATCTAATAAGCCGTCACCCCCCTGATAAGTCATCATACGTTGTCGTCATCTGTGAGAGAAAAAGTTGTATGTTGTGTTTTGCTTCAAAAATTAGGCTAAGTATTTAAGGCCAAGTTGAGGGTTTTCTAGGGCATATTGAACTTTAGGACATTCATCTTGAAGCACGAACTTACATGATATGCTCTCTAGTTTTCTCTTTAACCTTACAATTAACTTTTGTGAGATTGTTATCATAATTTTCTTGGGATTTCTACTGTGATCAAATTTGGGAAACACTTGTTGATATTCATTATTCTTTAAGTTATCATTTATCAAATTATGAATACAAATTATCTTGTTGCTTTTTACATTAAGAGTAGCTAATTCCTTTAACCCGAGTTGTGGGATCTATGGGTTTGATTTTGTAATGTAACTAGGTGTTCAAGATTCTAAAGGTAGTAGGAACTCCTTGGTAATTCCTCTATTTTACATATTGTCTATTGGTTGAAAATGATAGGTCATGCCTACTAGCGATTTGCTTGAAATAAGAAATCAATCCTAGTAGGAAGTGAATTATCAACAAAGACTTGGAAGCCTTAAATTTTCATTTAATAATTAACGTTGTAATAATGTTAATTAACTTAAGATAACATCCTGTTATGAAATATGAATTCCCTAAGTTCTAAAGAATTAGTTAATTAAATGTCTAAATTGGTTGAGAAATATTTAGACATTACTTCGATAAGGATAATCTGTTGTTTCTACCTACCATAAGAATCTTGAACCGTTACTAGTGTCTGTCAAATACCAACACTCATAGTGAACACAACTCTGGTTTTTCATATAATATTGATTACAAACACTAACAAAGAATTGAGAAATAATTACTTCTTACCCTTTCAAAAACCCCCATTTACAGGAAACTGCTAACTATTAGTTGATTGACTCATAGACAACTGAAATTAACACCATATTCCCTGTATGATTTGACCCAACCTAGTTGGTTTATATATTTGACAACGACCACTTACTCTTTCGTAAGAGAGGTGTATTTTGAGCGTTATAAAAAATGGTGGCATTGTCGAGGAATATGGTTGTAAATTTAAGTTTGTGTATGCTAATTGACTGTTAGTCAACTTTCCTAAATTTACATTTATTTGTTGTTTTAGTTTATTGTAGGAATACAGTGGTGTATGCTAAAAACTAGAAGTTTAGGAGAAACATTATTACCATTCAATTTGGAACCCCAACAGATCAGCAGAATGGCAGACCCATAGGAAGCTGACAGGCTAGCCGCCTTAGCTAAAGCTCAGGTTAATCTATAGAACAACGGTCAACAAGCCTGTCATCCGAATCTAGGTGATGATGACTTGGGAAATGAGAAATTTCTTAATTTTATTAACCGAAGGCGTGCTGAGGAGGTAGCTGCACCACTTAATGAAAATTTAAATAGAAACCGTTTTTCTAGGTAAGACCTAATTTCCAAGCCGTGCAATTTAATCCTAATGAGGATAATGATGGAATGGACAAATATGGTGCTACTAGTGCTATTATTCCCCCACCTCTAGCACCAGGATCAAAGTTTAACTCCTTCATCTAAAGGGGTTGTTCGGTGGACTCCCAGGAGATGATCCCAACATGTATTTAGCGAACTTTGTCACAATTTACAAGTCTTTTGATAACCCGGGAGTGGGAAAGAATACCATTCCCCTACATTTATTTCTGTTGTCTCTGTCTAGGGAGGAAACATTGTAGTTTAATGAGCCGACGCCTGATTATATAAACTACTGGAGGCAGCTGAAAAAGGCTTTCCTAGAAAGGTTCTTTTTACCTTCCAGGAGGGAATAGTTGAGGGATGGGATTATAACTTTAGGCAGATCCCAATCAAAGCTCTCTATGAGACATGGGAGAGGTTCAGAAAGAAGTTGATCCAATGCTAGAACCATAACATGATAGATATTAACCTGATGGAGACGTTTTTTTAGGATTTGAACTCTATTATGAAGCCAGTTGTTGCTAATGCTACAGGGGGATAATTTGTGGATCTTACTCTTCAATATGCCTCAGAGATGCTTGATCAGATGATAAAACAATGTAGATCTTGGCATACCAGGGATTCTGTGGTAGCTAGCCATACTATGTCTATTAGCATGATGCAGAATAATAGAAGAAACAGGAAGAACGAGATCAAGACATAGAACACTTGAAGACGCAGATAGATTTATTGACCAAGAACTTATTATCTGCAAAGACTAAAAAAGTTCAAGTTGTTGTATCATAAGGTAAAGATGATTCCGATGCGGAAGAAGAAGCTAACTATTTGAATAATTAGGGGGTTTCAGAGGTAATAGCCAAGGAAATTAATGTCGGACTTATTATGACAAAGCTGGATATAATAATTGGGATCAAGGAAACTAAAAGAGAAAAAATGATAAAAGTGGGCTGTATGTACCTCCCAGAAGCAGAGATAATGAGGCAACTAGTTCTGGTAAGATGTCTATAGTGGATATGATGGAGAAATTATTAAAGGGAGTTGAGGCTACCAACTCTTGGGTGACTACCATAATGAACGATTTGTCTTCTATGAGTTATTTGGTAAACTCGCACTACACTTTGATCAAATAGATGGAATAGAAAATAAGCAAACTTTCTGCAAAATTGAATTAGGGAAAATATGGAACGCTGCCAAGTGATACAATTCAAAACCCTCAGAATGATGGTTCGTGCATGGCTATTACCACTAGAAGTGGTAGTGTTTTTTCAGGCCCTTTTATGGGAAAAATGTTAATAATGAGGTAATCAAAGAAGATGTTAAGCTTGAAGAAGGTAATCTAGTAGAGTATGAGAAGCTGGATGGCATTGATATCCCTTTCAATCATCAATAGGTTGATGAGGCAGAATAAGGGAAAGAGAAGGAAAAGAAAATAGTGGTAAAGACTCTCCCAAAACCACCACCTCCCTTTCCTCAGATATTGAAAAAGATCGATGATACAAAGTTTAGTAAATTCATAGCAATGTTGAAACTGCTAACAGTGAATGTGCCTTTGGTCGAGACACTTGAACAAATGCTAGGATATGCAAAAATTATGAAGGATCTTGTGATGAAAAAAAGATCTGTGAGCTACGAACCGGTGGATAATATCCATCATTGGAGTGTTATTTCTACAAAGTCCTTGGTGCAAAAGAAAGTAGACCCAGGAGCATTCACTATTCCTTGTACTATCGGGTCTTTGGAATTCGCTAAGGCCTTATGCGATTTGAGAGTAAGCATCAATCTGATGCCACTATCTGTCTATAAAATGCTGGGTTTGTTAATTCCATACACACCAATATGCAACTTTTGATGGTGGATACGTCGGTAATATGACCTATTGGTATTTTATATGATGTTCTAGTGAAAGTGTCAAACTTCATATTTCCTGCAGATTTAGTCATTCTAGATTATGAGGTGAACTTTGAGGTGCCCATAATCCTGGGTTGACCTTTCGTCACAACTGGAAGTGTGCTGATTGATTTCCGAGCTAATGAGCTCTTATTCAGGTTGAATGATGAAGTTGTACGATTTGATGTGTGTAAATCAATGAAGCAACATAAAGAAATGAGTCTGTTCTCAATTTTTGATGTATATTATGAGGATGAGCAGGAGGTGTCAATAGAGGAGAAATTTGTTGTCTAACCTTTAGTTGTAGTACTGATGAGCTTTGATCGTGAAGGCATTGTGGAGTACGAAGAGACTGTTTGTGCATTGTCAGGAAAGGGTTCATACTCTTATGCTCCTAAGAAGCTAGATCTTGATCTTTCTAATCGACCAACACCACTGGCTAAGACTTGCATCAAAGAGACACCAGTGTTGGACTTGAAAGAACAGCCAGGGAATTTAAGGTACATGTTTCTGGGCAGCAGAATCACGTTACCGTTTATTATTGTAACTAATTTTGTCAATCAATATGTAAAAGCACTTATTTCGGTACTTCAAAGGTATAAAAGGGAAATAGGCTAGACTATTGCAAATATTATTGGCATTCCCCATGGCATCTGTTTTAATAAGATACATCTTGAGAAGGACTACACTCAAACCATCGAACACCAACGTCGTCTTAACCCACCGATGCAATAGGTGGTTAAGAAGGAAATTATTAAATAGCTAGATGCAGGTGTAGTTTATCCTATTTCTGACAGTAAATGGGTGAGCCCAGTTCAATGTGTTCCCAAGAAAGGGGGCATGACCTTTGTTGCAAATCAAAGGAATAAGTTGATTCTACTCAGGCCTGCGACCGATTGGAGAGTTTGTATGGATTACAGCAAACTAAATTCATGGACTTTGAAAGACCACTTCTCGATGCCCTTATGGATCAAATGCTTCATCGATTGGTTGGAAGGGGATGGTATTGCTTTTTTGATGGTTATTCTGGGTATAATCAGATCTGTATTGCTCCTAAAGATCAGGAGAAGACAACATTTACATGGCTGTATCGTACTTTTGCATTCAAGTGGATGCTGTTTGGCTTATGTAAAGCACCTACTACCTTCCAAAGATGTATGATGTCTATTTTCTCAGATATGGTTGAAGACACCTTGGAAGTGTTTATGGATGATTTTTCGGTGATAGGAGATTCATTTGAGTTGTGTTTGGCGAACCTAAGTATGGCCTTGCAATGATGTGTGGAATTCAATTTAGTGCTTAATTGGCAAAAATGCCACTTTTTGATGAAGGAAGGCATTATTCTCAAGCCCAAAATTTTGGCAAAAGGGATAGAGCTAGATCAATCCATGGTAGAGATTATTGAGAAGCTACCACCTCCCATTCTAGTAAAGGGAATGCATGGTTTCCTTGGACATGTTGGCTTTTAGCGAAGGTTTATAAGAGATTTCCCAATGGTTGCAAATCCACTTTACAAGCTTTTGGAGAAAGAAGTTACATTCTCTTTTGATAATAATTGCTTGAAGGTATTTGAATGCCTTAAAAAGAAGATGGTAGAGGCCCCTATCATTATTTCACCAGACTTGTCAAAACCATTTGAGATAATATGTAATGCAAGCGTTGTTGCCCTTGGAGCTGTGTTAGGACAAAAGAAGGACAAATTGTTTCGTCCAATTTATTATGACAGCAAAGCACTGAATGGAGCTCAAAAGAACTACACCATCACCAAATAGGAACTTCTTCTTGTAGTTTATGCTTTTGATAAATTCAAGGCTTAACTGCTAGGGACCAAGGTGGTGGTCTACACTGACCATGTAGCCTTGAGATATTTGATGGCTAAGAAGGATGCAAAACTAAGGCTGATTAGATGGGTGTTGCTGCTCCAAGAATTTGACTTTGAAGTCAAAGATAGGATTGGTTGTGAAAACCAAGTTGCAGATCATCTGTCTAGGATAGAAGGTGAGCAAGCAGTTTGTGATGAAATAGAGACAGATGATGCATTTCTTGATGAAGAGATCTTGTCTGCTGCTATGGATAAAATGCCTTGGTACACTGATTTTGCAAACTATGTTATGAGTGAAGTCATTCCATAAAATCTTCCTTTCCATCAAAGAAAGAAATTCCTCCATGATTTGACACGCTACTTCTAGGATGAGCCATATCTTTTTCATCGATGTGATGACAATATTATAAGGAGATGTGTGCCAGAAGTGGGTGTATTGTGTATATTTGAAGTATGTCATTCTTCACCAGTTGGAGGTCACCATGCAGGTAATCGAATGGCTAGAAAAATGTTGCAGAGTGGCTACTATTGGCCAACGTTATCCAAGGATATGAGTTTGTAATAAAATTTGAACAATGCCAGAGGCAGGGGTCAATATCCAAGAGTCATAAGATGCCTTTGACAAAGATGCTTGAAGTAGAATTGTTTGACGTTTGTGGCATCGACTTCATGGACCCTTTTACAGGATGAAGTACATTCTAGTTGTTGTTGATTATGTATCAAAATGTGTCAAAGCCATCACCTTGTTGGATAATAAAGGAAAGAAATTTGTTGCATTTCTCAAAAAGAATATCTTCTCTCACTTTGGAGTACCACATACTATTATAAGTGACATCAGATCTCATTTTTACAACAAAGTATTTTGGGTGGCTTTGGCAAAATATAGAGTGAAAAAACATAGAGTAGCAACACCATATCACCCGCAAACTATTGGGTAAGTAAAGGTCCGGAATTGGGAGATTAAGGCTATCTTAGCTAAAATAGTGAACGCTAGTAGACAAGATTGGTCTCAAAATCTAGATAACTCTTTGTGGGAATATCGTACTGCTTTCAAGACACCAATTGGCATGTCACTGTATCATCTAGTCTATGGGAAAGCATGTCATTTACCAATCGAGTTGGAGAACAAGGCTTTATAGGCACTAAAAAGGTTAAATCTAAATTGGAAGTAGCCAGCGAAGCTAAGACAAGGGAAATTGAATGAGATGGATGAATTCTATCTCGGGTCTTATGAAAAAGCAGACTTATACAAGGAGAAGATGAAGAAGTTTCATGATCAAAGGATTGAAAAACAAAACTTGAAAAAGGTGATTTGGTACTCCTCTTCAACTCCAGACTGAAGTTGTTCCCAGGTAAGTTGAAATTAAAGTGGTCTGGCCCATTCAAAGTGAGTCAAGTCTACTCCCTGGAGTAGTTGAACTCGAGAATGAGGAAGGGAGAATATTTAAGTTATATGGGCAGTGAGTGAAGCTATATATTGGTCCAATGGACTCAATAAAGTGTATAGCCACCTTATATCTCAGTGAAGTCTAAGTAATCGAGATAACTGAGTCATGTTGCGACACTAAATCTGGCACTATTGGGAGGCAACCCAAGGTTTTTATGTTTGATCAAGGTGTCTTGACGACCAAGTTTGATAAATTAGCACACTTGTGATAAGTCATCACACCAGGTCATTAGAGAATCCAAACTTGAGGCACGTTCTATTTAGGGCTGACGACAACACTTGATGGGCTATTGTACTTGTGATAAGCTGTCACACGAGGTCATCAACTGAGCAAATTTTGAGATATGTTCTTGATGGAGCTGACAAAAAAATATGATGAGCTATCATAACTCTAATAAGCCATCAATCTTCACCGTCAGATATGCTCAAATAAGGCAATGCTCTTTCTTGAGCTACTCCAGGTATACCCTAACCCTTAGTTTAGTTTCTCTTTGCATGTACAAAGAGGACAATGCTTGATTTTAAGTTGAGTTTGTAGGGTGATTTGTTTTAAAATATTGTAGTTGACTAGGACAAATACAAGTACCTTAGGCAGTGAACATATTTTTGTTGATGTTTGAACAACTCTTCAATGGTCTATTTTATAACTGTGTGGTATGCATATATGTGTGACCACTGTGCATCTTGTTATGGCATTAGTACTAGTGATATGATAATAATTGCTAAATAATTGCATGAACCGGATGTGTAGTAGCCTGTAATGTACTTATGTGCCATGTGCGTGTGAGATATTACTTAGTTGCCTTTGTATGTTAAATACAAAACTTGCCCAGTTAGTCTTGCCTTAGTTGTAGGATAGGGGTTAGGAAAGGTTCATAGGACGTTTTGATATAAGTCCAATTCTAGCCTAAATTATCTTCCCTGTATGAATGATATACCTTGGTCCCATTTTTTTCCTAAATGCCTATTTTTTATGATACCTATCACCTTCCCATTTGTTTCACAATGAACCTATTTTGATCTTGGTCCTCCTTGGGCATTATGCACTTTGACTTAGGGAAATAGCCTATGTTGAGAATGGCTACCATAGGGGTGCGTGATGTAAAATGAGTATGAAGAAAGGTAGAATAAAAGAAAAGAATAAAAAGTTGGGTGCGGTGGAAAAATAATAAGAAAAGAAAATGTGTGAAAAAAGAAATGATTGTCAAAATAACCACACCCATCCGGATTATGTGTGATCAAGAAAGGAGATAATTAGGTGAAGGTAAATAAGTGAGACCCCAAAAGTTAGTGTAGTGCCAAGGAAGCTTAGTGACCTAAAATATTATCGAGTATCATACCAGCCCTTAGCCTATGTCACAATCCAAGGAAAAAGACCTATAGTGATCCAAGCTTACCTGTCTGAAAATATTGGTAATGAAAATAAGGGCAATCTTATGAGATTTGACATACATTTACTGGAACTTCTTTTTGAGAGTGAGTATCTATTGATTATCCCCATAATTACATATGTTATTTTTTATAGGAGTGAGAAGGGACTTCTTTGTTGTAAGGGAACACTGGTTATGTTGCAAGTTGCTAACTTATTTGGGTAGTGTAATATTGGTACATGAATGGTTGTTGTTGCTAAGTTGATGTCATAGCTTGATTCCTTTGTGTTGCATTGTTACTTTTCAGTAATATGCATAGTTGAGTTTGAGATGATTGACCTTGGAGATGGTAAATATTTTTTGAGCTAAAATGAATGATTAACTGCCGAATGTGCTTTGTATTCTCTTAGTTATGTTTAAGTTTCTTGAGGACAAGTAATTGTTTTAAGTTGAGGGTGTTGATGTGTGAGTTAATGCTAACACATTAGAGGCTTTTAACTAGAAGTAATAGTAAAGTCTTACGTAACTTTTGTCCTTTTTGATTGCTTTCTCTTTGATAATGCAGGAAAGTCTAGACGTAAGAAAACCAAAGACAATAATATCAAAAGAGGTGAATTTGGAAAAGTGGCCATGAAAGTGTAGTTGACGACTTGTTTGATAAGTCGTCAAATTTATGATAAGTTATCAGAGTCATCGTCAATTGTAGACAGCGTGAAAAAGTTGGAGAAGAAGTGTGATGACATATCTAATAAGTCATCACAATTCTGATAAGCCATGGAGAATGCCGTCATCCTAATACAGTACATGAGATTTAAAGTAAAGAAGTGACGACATTGTCTGATATGTCATAAACGTCCTGATAAGTCGTCAATATTACTGTCAGCCTTAGGCAGTGTTCAGAAGGTAAGTTGAAGAAGTGACAATATTCCGTGATAAGTCATCAGATATTTGATAAGGAATCAGACTCTTCGTTAGCTGAAGATATGAACATATCAAATATAGAGTAGGAGTTCACGACATGTCTAATAAGCCCTCAACTCCCTGATAAGTCATCATATATTATCGTCATCTGTGCGAGAAAAAGTTGTATGTTGTGATTTTCTTACAAAATTAGGCTAAGTATTTAAGGGAAAGTTGAGGGTTTTCTATGGCATCTTGAACTTTAGGACATTCATCTTGAACTGCATTAACTTACAGTATTTTCTATCTAGTTTTCTCTATAACTTCGCAATTAACTTCTGAGAGATTGTTATCATAATTTTCTTGGTATTTCACCTGCGATCTAATCTAAGAAAAATTTGTTGATATTCTTTATTCTGTAAGTTATCATTTATCGAATTATGAATATTAATTGTCTTGTTTCTTTTTACATTATGAGTAGCTAATTCCTTTAACCCGAGTTGTGGGATCTATGGGTTTGGTTTTGTAAAGTAACTAGGTGCTCAAGATTCTAAAGGTAGTAGGAACTCCTTTCTAATTCATCTGTTTTACTTATTGTCAATTGGTTGCAACTGATAGGTCATGCCTACTAGTGATTTTCTTGAAATAAGAAATCAACCCTAGTAGAAAGTGAATTATCAACAGGGACTTGGAAGCATCAAACTTTTATTTAATAATTAAAGTTGTAAAAAGGTTAATTAACTTGAGAGAACATCCTGTTATGAAATATAAATTCCCTAAGTTCAAAAGAATTAGGTAATTAAATGTCTAAATAGTTTGAGAAACATTTAGACATTACTTCAAAAAGAATAATCTAATGTTCGTACCTTCCACAAGAATCTTGAACCGTTACTAGTGTCTGTCAAATACCAACACTCATAGTGAACACAACTCTTGTTTTCCATATAATATTGATTACAAATACTGATACTGAATTGAGAAATAATTACTTGTTACACTCACACAAACTAATTTATCGAAAACTACTAACTATCAGTTGATTGACTCACAGACAACTTAAATTAACACCATATTCCCTGTGGGATTCTACCCCAACATATTTGGGTTATATATTTTACAGCAACCGCTTAATCTCTCGTAAGAGAGGTGTAGTTTAAGCGTTATCATCTATCTTTTTTCTTGTCAATGCAAGTTCTTTTCTTTATAACCTTGGTATTCGAGTCAGCTTACGTACACCCTGACAATTTCACAAGATCCTTGTCAACACAAGTGGTTCCTTGTATATAACTCTGGAAAGAAGTTAATAATAGCCTAGCCACATTTCCTCTGATTCATAATTAAAGGAAATGACATATTTAATATAGTCTTAACTACTATATAGATGGTTGAAAACATGTAAATTTTATATTTCATTAAATATTTTAGTTAAGAATTGAGGTGTTTATTTAAAACAAGACTTTGTAAGTGCCTAGATATAATATTCTACATATTTAAAGGCTCACAATGAATTAGGGTTAATATATGTCATGCGCCATCATAGTTTGCATAGAACAACTTAATCCTTTTTATGGAACTTGGATTAAATCAATATTAGGATTATTTTGGAGGTTCAAGCACTTTTAGCAAACATCATCAAATTAAGTGCTTTATAAATATTTTGTCATTGGGGCTTTTCTCTATATAATGATAAGAAAAAGTAATAAATTTCAATGGAAGGAATCAAAGAATCCGCTAAATGCAAACAACAGGTGTAACAAATTTTGTCATTGGCCATGGAAAGAGATACCTTACATGAAACGCGTGTGAACAATATGTTGCAATAACTTCATTATCGCATTTAAGCTCCTCATAACAAATTGGACAGGTTTTATGTGTTAGATTGTTGAATCTATTTATTGGACTTGGACACCAAAATCTATAACATTGGTCGACTTTGACAAATCCTTTGGCTGCATCCACCACAATAGGTGGTTTCACGGGAAAAATCCCACCTTCACTTGTATATTCCCTTAATATTCCAAGATATTTAAGGATGTCCTCACTATATTAATCACTTGAATCGTTCATATTAGTTATGGTGAAGTCCTCCTTTTCCTTTTCAAACCAATGATACAATGGGATGTTGGGAGGATACCTTTTGAAATTAGGGTAAATGTTAAAATAAATTTTATCACAAGAATTGATTCAACGAGTCTAGGATATTTTAATAGGGAATATATACATTGACCTTGGCGGTTGCAGTAAATCTTGTAAATCTTGAAACTCAATTAAAAGGCAATAAGAGATATTGCCCGCCAACTTTTTTATAGATTGCGGTAGAAACTGAAGAATGTCCAGAACAAGCAATGTACCTAATGATGCTTCTATATTCTGTAGTTTTGATAGATGGGGATTACAGTAGAACACTTATTTATCTCGATTTTGTAGCTTTATTTTGAACAACAACGCCATACTCACAAGACTGAAGCATCATAAATCTACTTCGATTATGAGCACACATAATTCTTCTGACTATGGGATTCCTCGTTGGCTTTTCGTTCCATAAGAAAAGACGAAGTGAGTCATAGTTAGTGGTCTCTATTATTCTCTCCATTGAGATATGTTGCTTGTTCTTATCATATTGTAGAGATAAGCCCTAATGATGAAATATATAGAAAGCGCTTAACTTGGTGAACTTACCTAAAATTACCTACATGTAATCCTAATGTTGTTCTCCCAGTTCCATAAAAAGGATTAAGTTGTTTGGGAAATATATATGATGCCAACTAGTATGGTTTATCATATATATTTGCTTTAATACACTGAGAGTCATTTAAACATGAATTTTCTTAGGCACTTAAACTAAGTCATGTTTTGAAGGGGAGCCCTGGAATAATTGGTAAAGTTGTTGCCATGTGACCAAGATGTCACAGGTTAAAACCTTGGAAATAGCCTTCGGATGAAATTCAAGGTACAACTGCATAAGAAAAACCCTTGTGGTCGGGCCTTTTCCCAGACCCCGCGCATAGCTGGAGCATTGGTGCATCGGGATGCGCCCTTTTACTTAAAATAAGTCATGTTTTAATCAAAGACCTTAATTCTTAAATAAATTATTTTAATTCGATACTTTATGTTTAAATTTTGAAAACTAAAATTCATGTGTCATCATTTGTCTACTCAGAACTAAAGACCACAAAAATTATGTCATTTCCTTAATTATAAATATCAATCTCAAGTATAAAATGACTAATTAAGGTGAACCCTCATGACAAAGGTTAATCTTTAAATATGCTATATCTCATTTTTAAATACACTGTTCACCTTTTCCTATTATATAATGCATGAAAAACTTTACAAG
The DNA here is from genome assembly GCF_002878395.1 of Capsicum annuum. Taxonomy (NCBI): domain Eukaryota; kingdom Viridiplantae; phylum Streptophyta; class Magnoliopsida; order Solanales; family Solanaceae; genus Capsicum; species Capsicum annuum. The sequence goes on from NC_061119.1 coordinate 25,064,406, forward strand.
CGCTATATATTTGGGACAGTTATACAAAGTAGCACTATCTATAGAAATCAAGTAATGTTATATTCAAGCTACCATTCCTACTCAAGGGAGTTGATACTGTCAGTTCAGTTTAGCAACACTAACACTGATCTTTAACCATTAAAAGTTCCAACAAATAGATTTAGATAAGTTGTAATATCTGATCAATGAAATACATTACGCTTAGAGTTGACATACGGAAACCAGATGCAAACCTTATTTCGTGGAACATTCGCTTTGCAATGACGATATAAAGTCTTGCATTTCACATTCGCTTGCATCTCCTATGGGGGGATTGATCTTAGCATAAGTTGTTTTTTTCCAACTTCTTTTAACCTTGAGAAAACAGAAAACAAGAAGTATTAAGAATGCTTATAACATTATGCTAAGCAAACCTTGTCTTTAATGTATAGTTAATAATTTGAAGAAACAGCACAACCATCAAATGAATGCTTTAACAAGAAAAAAAGTGCTTCTCCATCATATTAACATTAGCCAACACATCATCTATCACTAAAATTACTTCAATGCAATATGATAGTACCACAACAATAATAAACTGAATACATATTTCAAACATTAGCCTATACATATTTCAAACATTAGCCTCCAACATGTTATGTTTGCACTTACGACATTGACGGTCCAAAATAGGCGAATATTCTGAAGGATTAGACAGCTCGATAAGTTGGGCAAGTGTAATTTTTGTATAGTCATGGCAAGAGAATCCTTTTAAACTCTTCTTGATAATAGGAGAGAAATGATTTTAGGAGGATCAAATAGAAAGGAAAAGAAAAAGGGAGTTGGTGGATTTTGGGAGTGAATCCATGGGAGGAAAGAAGAAAAACAGGTAATCCTAATGTTTTTCTAATCCAAATTCCTAATAAAAAGGAATTATTTAACCTATGCCAACCATTTAGAGTTTTAACTTTTAATGCTAATTAAAGTGAATGCTCTTGACCAAGGTTAATTGTATGTCTCATTTAGTTAGGATTTTAACTTTTACGGGTTATTAAAGTGAATATCTTGATCAAGGTTAATTTTCAAATATGCATTTGTCTCATTTTTTTTATTAACTATAGTAAGTTAATATAGTTTGATATAAATATTAGGAGAGGATAAATTTTTTTCCTAAAATAAAAGCATAGTTTTGGTATTACGTAAAACAATTAGAGGTAATTTTGTTATAAGAGTAAAGGATAATAATTGTAAGACAAGAGTCATATTATTTTATCCTTTTCATAGCTTCAGTAAGTTAGCATGCTCACTTGACGTGATTGAATTTATTTTTTAAGACTCTACATGTGTGAGTTTGCTCATATTTTTAGGGTCAAATTTGTAGAAGACATTATATTTTTACTATAAGATCATAAGTAAATCAATAGCTAATGATGAATACTATAGAAGAATGGTTGGGCCGCTGACCTCCATCTATAGCAATAACTTTGGAAGAAGACAAGATCTTCTAAACCTTGAAGATCGCCCTTTTTAGTGTTCTTTATCTAAGATGGAGAGAAAAAGAATAGAAGTGTTGTCTTTTGATTTAGGGACCACGCCTATTTAAGGCTTTGAAGTGCGTTTTCTTGAAAGGTGCCTTTTCAGGAAAGCTATCTTTTCTATAAGTTTTCATCAAATTTTAGAAAAGGCTCATGGATTTCCTAAAGTTCCAATTAAACTCATACTAATAGATATTTACTTTTAGGTTCAAAAACTTTAACAATTTATTAGATTATAAATAGGGCTTCTTTACAAATAGAATATCTATTTATAATATATTAATATTTTGAATCCATAAAATATAAATTACTAACAATAGCCTACTTGGACCTTATATATTTCTGAATAATCATACATAGATGAAATTTTAGTGCGCACAAAATTTTTCTATTTTGATTTAAATATCTCAAAGCAATCTGGTCATTTGATAATACCTATATAGGATCAAAGTGGTCTTCGTAACATATATTCAAAACTAAACTCATCAGTAGTCGCAAATATCATCAATAGCAATAACATAGATCAAATACAAAAGTTACAAGTAAAATGATCTAATTCATGCCGATTTTCAAATGGTCCTATGTTATGACTTTAATAGTCCAAAATCACTTTCTTATACTTCATGCAAAATTGATATAGAAAGTTAAAATCTTTATTTTTTAGCGTTATCAATAAACACACGAAATCATATAGTACATAAAAAAAACTTCATTCTTTAAAGAAAATAAACTTATACATATCAATGGAATAAATAAAATAACAAACTCACACTAAAATGGCTCAGCATTAAATTTGCCAACACCCATACAAGCAACATGCTCATGAAACACTTTAGTTGGAAAATCCTTTGTGTGCGGATCCACAATCATCATGTTTGTACTAATATGCTCAAACGACACAAGACGACTCTTGACCTTTCTTTCACAATCAAAAACTTAACATCTATATGCTTTGAATTTGACGAACTTTGATTGCTCTTCAAATAAAGCTCAATAGATATACTATCACAATGAATTTTTAGTGGTCTTTCTATGCCACCGATTATTTGCATTACAGTGATAAAATTTCTTAGTCATATTCCCTGATTTGATGTTGCATAGCAACACACAAATTCATCTTCAATTGTAGAGGGAGATATTAATTTTTGTTTCACACTTTTCAAGAAATAGCTCATCCACCCATCATGAAAATAGTACTTGATATATATCTCCTACTATCAATACATCCAGCAAAATCTAAAATGGAATATCCTACAATCTCTAAATCGTCTGACCTTGATAAGTCAACATGTAATCTTTAGTTCTTTTGAGATACCTCATAACCTATTTTACAACTTTTCATTAATCTATTTTTGGATTACTTAAATATAACCCCAACTTTCCCACTATGTATGCAATATAAGGACACATATAAACTTGTTCATACATGAGACTTCCCAATTACTGATACATATGGATTTTTATCCAATCTCTTTCTTCTCTATGTCTAAATTTGAACATTGGCACAAACTAAATTTTTTACCTTTTGTCACAGGTGCATCACCCGATGGATAATTTTGCATGAAAAATCTACTTAGCACCTTATTATTGTTAATCTTTTGTGTCCGTCTGAGAATGTTTCTAGTGTGATCCTTATGAATCTCTAAACCTAGATGAAATGACTCCCACAAAGATCTTTAATTTCAAATTTGCTAGATAGAAATTTCCAGATCTACTTAGCACCTTATCAATGTAAGTCTTTTATGACAGTCCAAAAATATTACTAGTGTGATTCCTATGAATCTCTATACCTAGAACAAAGGACACCCCACCAAGATCTTTCTTTTCAAATTTTCTAGATAGATATTTCTAGCTTTCATGCAGTAAACCTACATCATTGCTTGAAAATATAATGCCATCTACATACAGCATAAGGATAACAAATTTGCACCCATTGAACTTGAGATATAGTGTTTTCATTAAAATCAAAAGAGCTTATCACTTGATCAAACTTCTGGTACCATTGATAGGATTCTTATTTTAAAACATATATGGACTTTGTAAGTATACATATAGAGTTCTTTGAATCTTGAGACTCAAAGGTTTCTGGTTGCATCATGTATATTGTTTCTTTAATGTCTCCATTGATAAATGCAGTCTTTACATCCATTTTATGTAAATCTAAGTCATAATGAACTACAAGTGCCATAATGATTATAACGGAGTCTTTTGATGAAACTTGCAAAAAAGTCTCTTTATAATCTATGCTTTCCTTTCGAGTGAATCCCTTAGCCACTAGGCGTGTTTTATATCTTTGGATTTTAACTTTCGAATCATGTTTGATTTTAAAATTTCATTTACAATCAATTGGTTTTGATCCCTTTGGTAACTCAACAAGATCTCAAACGCCTTTGTCTTTTATAGACTTTAACTTATCTTTCATGGATTTGATCCACTAAGAAAAATTTAACCAATGTTTGGCTTGACTATTAGGGGATCATCTTCCAATCCCATGTCAAAATTATATTCTTGAATGTAAATATCAAAATCAGCTGAAATTCCATTTCTCCTTTCTCTACTCGACATTCTTTTAGGAACTTTAACTTGAGGTTGTTAAAAGTAAGGTAATATCATTGTGTTTTCTCCAAAATTCTAATTTATGGGTTAAAACACATTCGGTAAAGTCATGATCATTTTCACTAGAATCGATATTATTTAATTCTTCAACAATTTATTTGTTTTGATTAATTCCATTATAATCAACATCCTTAGTAAATTTGGCATTCCCAGTTTTGAAAAAATAATCTATTTGAGGAGTCATAAAATTTAGAACCTATTTATCTTTCTAAGTAACCGACAAAGTAGGAACTAAAAGTTCTTGAATCCATCTTCTTTAAATTATGCTTGTACGGCCTTGCTTCGGTCGGACATCCCAGACATACTAGTGCCTAACACTAGGTTTCTTATCAGCCCAAAACTTGTATAGGGTCTTAGCTACCACTTTTCTAGAAACTCTGTTTAGTAAATAAATTACAGTCTTTAATGCTTCTCCCCAAAAAGAACGACTAATCATTCTTCTTACCATATCCTTTAGAGTTTGGTTTTATCTCTCAGCTACACTATTTTAACTTAAAGTCCCTAGCATAGTGTATTGTGATATAATCCTATACCCCGTCAAAGAATTTGCAAATGGTCTTGGATATTGTTCACCTGATCTATCATATCTACCATAGTATTTTCCTCCATAGTCAGATTTGACAGCCTTAATTTTCTTGCCTAATTGTATTTCAACTTCAGCCTTTAAAAAACATCCAAAGATTGTGACTTCTCTTGAATTAAATAGAGATATCTGTAGTAGGAGTATTCATATAAAAATTTAATTTAATATTATTGACCACTCCATGAATCCGTAGGGAATGGACAGCATTATATGTATCAACTCTAAAGGTTGTTTTATTTATGTAAGAACCTCCTTTTATTATATTCAATTTTTTCTCTTAATAGGCAAATTAAAAATTCTAAAAAATCAAGGGAATCAAGAATTCCTTCTGACACAAGCATTTGTATTCTTTATCTAGAAAAATATGACCCAGTTGCTTATGCCATAACACTAATGAATTTTCATTTGTTAATTTGTGCTTAGTACCAATGTTACATGAATGAAGGTTTTTATTATTGCATGGGGCTTATTCCTCTAATTGGTATAACTTATCAATCATGTACCAGTTCGAACAATATTAGAATTTAGTAAAATACTACAAATTCCATTTATAATAGAACAATTGTATTCATATCTTTCCAAATAGGAAATAGAAATAATGTTTCATCAAAATGAAAGTAAAATTAATGGTTCCTCTAATTCAAATTAAAAATCGGTATCTAGTAGAATTATAAATACACTAATACCCTCCACAACTTCTTTATTTTTGTTTCCCACATAGATATATCTTTCAGTATCAATCGACACTCGAATCCTTATGCAATTTTGTATAGTGAAAATTATATGAGTGGTTGCACCCATATCTACCAACCAAGTGTCATTAAGTACCATAACCAAACTAACTTATGAACAGACAAATTGGAAATTTTACTTTTCTTTCTACCCAAGGAAACGTACTTGATACACTTTTTCTTTATGTGATCAAGTTTCTTACAAAAGAAATATAATGATATTCCTTTGTCTGCAGGTAAACTAGACCATACACTCCAATCCTTGTGACAAACTTGAATTGGCGGCTTGGACAACAAGTTAATGAAGGACCCATATAGCCTTTGGTGTAATAGACTTGTGGGGTGTACCATTTATCTCAGAACTAAAGAAAAGAGTTAAGTCTATATTTCTACGAGATTGTTTTAAGTTGTAACTATTCCCATGTATTTGATTTATATTTTGTTAAAGTTTTATAATAATTCTCTTGTTTATTTTGTATGAAATATATGTGTTTTTTAGGTTGTTCTACATGCCAATACATTTCAAGTATTGACTATCTTCAAAGGGCTACATTGTCTCATGATGTAGGTTTCGAGGCTCAGTCCTGTGGACAATCACATCAGTAGAACCTTCAGACATGTCAAAGTTGGTGAGCCATCCATATTCCAGAAGGAATTCACTAGTAGAGGCTTCGTAGACTAGATTTGGTAAATGGTTGTTTACATTATTGATATAGTATGATTATATGTTTCCTTGAAGATCATTATATCTTCTGAATTTTATTTGAATTATGCTTATGATAGTAGCTAAGGGGTCTCTCGAGCCTTCATGGGATGGGATGCGCGTAGCCGCCAGGGTCTCAGCTTGGGTCATGACATGTTGAAAATATATGTGAAGGTTGTATATAAGGAAAGAAATATTGGAAATATTTTCCTGTTGGAATATTTTTTAGAGCTACTAGTACTTCTCATAAATTTATTCTTGTAGATTTGTGTGGCCCTATGAACACAGAATCACTTGCTGATTCTCGGTGTTTTTCGTTACTTACAACACGTGTGTTGCACATGAACCATTAGATTGATCATATTAATTGTCCATCCTAAATGTCCCTAGTTTAAAAAGATCATATTAAATTTATAGAATAGTCAATATATTTATTATGTTTTTCTAGACACATATATTTGGTTATGTTGGTGCAATATACAACAAATTACATTAATTGTAGTTTAAATGATACAATGAAAAAAATAATATAATCTTTTTCTTGGCTGAGATGTAGAGATATGACTCTATTTAAGGATATTTAAGTCCATTGTGGCATAATCTACACCAATCTAGCAGTATATCTCTTAACTTTTCCCCTCCAAGATACAACAACCCATCAACAATGTACAACTCAAGCAACTCTGAATTAGTTGAAGAGTCAAAAGCTCCACCACAAAAAGAACTTCGTTCAATGTAATAAGACTCTTTTTTGTAAAATGAATATAGTTGTAGACTTAAAATACTTTCTTTGTCTAAGCTCTCTCTTTGACTAATATATATAGTTACTTTCTTTTATATAGTGAATATGTAAACCTTGCATTTTCTGGCTAGACATTGAACCGTTGCTCCTACATGTGTAAACTCCAATCCAATAATTTATATTTGAATACATGTGTCATGATAGTTCTACTGTTTTAAGTGCTTATAAGGTGGAAAAATTTTCATAGGAATCACGTATAACAAAGTTGAGCTAAGAGCCTTTGATTTGGCCAAATTTTTGTACTTGATTCTTCAAGGATCAATTTTGAACATTTATAACTTTTGACATATATGGAGTTTTGCATCTCAAGACCCACCAAAGATTTATATAATTGAATTAGCTTTTCAATGACACAAATTTGGCCTTAATCCGATACAGGAGCGAAAAGTTATGACCTTTTTCGTCAAAAATAATAAGCTACCGCAATAGATGCACTACGCGGGCTTAAGTTACCACATAAACCTCCATGATATGGAGGATGATTTTCCTGCACCTATAAATACAATACAAAAGAGCATTTTAGTCATTTCCCCTTGCCCCTAAGCCACCAAGTTATGGATTAAGACCCTAAAAGGGCATTATTTGCCTACTTTTCATCATCAAACCCTTACGTGAACCACACTCCATCCCAAGAACGAAATCCAAACCCTTTTCCTCAAGAATCCAAGAATTTAAACTTCCAAGTTCTAGAATCTTCAAGAAAACATCAATAATAGGGTTTCTTTCAGAAATTGATCATTCAAATCCCCAAAGATTTAAGCTTTGTTCACAATCAAGAAGATTAAGGTATATGGGACTATCTTAAATTACATTGGAATAAATTTATAGTTTAAACAAGATTTTAAGTTATATAATTTTGTACATGAGATGGATTTTGAAATGATTGAAGAATATGCATTATGAAAACATTTTATGATGAAATTTCGTATAAATTAAGAGGTTGTTTCCTTAAACTTGAATTGTATTCATGTGTATGAATGTTATGAATTTTGACAAGTTGTGTGAGAGCCCGATTTTATGAAATTCCTACTCTTTTTATAAAATCTATTTTTGAATGTGTTGTGCATTGTTCAAATGCATGAATTACTAGCTTGAGAGTAAATCCCTTATTATCATTATGGGTTGACATTGTTTATCATATGATGAGAGGGTATTCTTATTATATTCAATTGTCTATCTTGTTAATCAAAAGGATTGTATGTTTTTTATGAAAGGATTGGCTGCCACATGATAAACCAATTAAAAGGGAGTTTTCTGCATATGCCTTCATTCTTTTGAAATACGAACTCTCTTGTGTAATGTTTGAATCTTTTGGGTGGACTTCTACATGAATTTTGAGTGAAAGGGGCGATGACTATTACATACCATGATATGAATTGCAAGTCTAGGCATGACGATACCTATCACAAGATGCCCTTATTATAAAGGAGATAAATGTTTTAAGATTTTGAAACATAATTTGAAAGGACTAAAATTAAGATTAAAGAGAGCTTTTTGGTTACCCGAAGAAGTCTCGAGTTTATATAACTCATAGATCAAAATCGTGTTTTAGTGAAAAGGGTTTTATATGTTATTCGGCAAGTGGGATAACATGGTATGTGAGAAAGTCGATCATACTTTTTCGTGATACTCCAATCCTTCCAGCAAACTTCGATTGGGGGCTTGGCTGCCGACTCAAGGAAAAGCCCATATCACCAGTGGGTATTCATATTTCATAGGGTGTACGACCTAGATCAAAAGTAAAATAAAGAGTTGAGTCAGTGTTTTACAAGAATGTTTATAGCTTATCAAATCACGCCCATTTTTTTTCAAATGTATCATGCTAACTTGCTTTACTAAATGCTCTCACTTATGTTATACATATTATATTATAATTTTGGATTGTTCTATATGCCAATACTTTCAAGTATGCCCCTTATATTTCAGGCTCTGAGGCCCAGTCACGTGGTCTTGCAAACTAGTAGATTACTTCCAGACTTTCAAATATTGGTGAGCCTCCCTTACAATGGAAGGAATATATTCCATATGTTATTTTGCATGGGTTGATGGTCCAGCCGAGGTCCTTGTCCCAGCTTAGTCAGATTGTGGTTTTTGTTTCAGTAGAGAATTTGTAGACTTGTTCAGTAAGGATTTGGGATTTTCTTATGGTTTATGTCCTAAATTATTAATGTTAAATAATGGGATTACAATATTTCATTTATCTTCCATATTTTATCTCTCATGACTCATGCTTATGAGTATATCCTAAGGGGTCTCTCGAGCCTTGGTGGTTTGAGATGCCCGTCGTGGGCAGGGCCTCGGCTAGGGTCAAGACAAGCTTGGTATCAGAGAATAGTTCATGGAACAAGGGTATATACATAGTCACATTGAGTATAGTTCTTTCTATCGGTGTGTAGCGTGCCATGCTTATAAGGAGGTGTAATGCCCCGAGTCTATACTCCAGACGTTACACGGTACTCATAATCCTGAAGGACCACAAGTTAATCCATGTCTGGTACTTGTTGCAGTAACTGAATAATAATACTGTAACTTTGCGAAAATAAGCAAAAATGTGCCATAAGATTCAAATATGAAATAAATACTGAATATGGTATCACAATACAAAAACTGAAAATCAATACTAAAAATAGAACAAGTGTCTGAAAATACTCTAGTCTGGAAAGCCTATAAACTGTTTGAACTGTTGAGTTGATAGGACATGCCCCCAACTAACTCCGACTACTAAAAATGAACTGAAATGCTAAAAAATAATCATGTCCTCAAACTATAAGGACTCACCTCTAACTCTATGTGTTGAGAATCTGAGCTACTAAGGGTGCTCATGAGCCCGTGCTTCTGAACTTATGATATAAGACATCATAGTGCAAACAAAAAGCATGTATCAGTACTTTGAATGTACTGGTATGCTTAGTGAGGTAAGTTGAAATGCATGGGTTCATATGCATGAACAATACTAACTAAATAACATGAGTATGATTAAATGAGAGTACATGTATGAATATATAGACTGTAACTGATATCATGATAACACTGAATACTGAGTCATAATATTGATTTATGGACATCTAAGTTTACTAATACTGTATTACTGATAACTGAATAACTGTATCTGACAGTCTTGATTCTGTGGAACTATACCAAATTTTGTAATGAGCTGACTGACTGTAACTGATAGTCCTGAGCCTGTAGAACTGAACTGAGTTCTATACTGAAACTAAATCTAAAACTGAGACTGTGGGAGGTAATCATTTAACCGACACGCCTCTTTACAAATAGATTGGGGTCCAACCTATAACCCAGTTAGAAGGGTGTCAATACCGTGCCACAGGTAGAGATAAGCTGTGAGTTTACCCTCTCTGACAGGAAGCTCTTTTGTCAATCCTCACTGGCAGGAAAACACGAATAAGATATATCAACCCTCATAATATCTAGTAGTAAGATATCTCAACATATGCTGGCTACATAGTTCTGTAATGTAGAGATTGCTACTAAGGGTCAAACCCTCTACTGGCAGGAATGCCCCCATCCTTAGGTTCGCTCGATGCTGAATCCTACTCCCAACTGAATAAACACTGAGCTGATTTATAGTATGTACTAGGTTTAGCTGAACAATTACTAAATTTACTGAGTTCTTTTGATCGATGGAATACCACTGAATGAGTTTACTGTGGTCCGAACTAAATACTGAAACAAACTGGACTAGTACTGAGTCTACTGAGTTTTTCCTGATTCGCGTGACTTACTAAGAGTACTACTGATCGTGACATGACTGAGATTTATCTTATAACTGACACTAGCTCTAAGTACATAGCTAAATTGTCGGGTTTTAAATACCCCCAGGACTTGATAGCATGAAAGTAAATCATCACATAGTCTTAAAAATCATAATCATGTGCACTTGGTCAAAACTCATTCATGGAGGTATTTTATCAAACACTTGCATGATACAATTCGTACATAAGATGACATGACATTATTTTTTCTCTTATTGTTTCAGATGAGATATTCATCAAGCACTTAATGAGCATGATACATGTACGTAACATTAAACACAAGTAAACATCATAGTTCAACTCCAACTTCACAGTTTCAAGGGTTCAATATGGATTAACATGATATTACATAAATGTCAATTAATCCCACATGAAAGTTTTCATAAAACATAGATTAGAATCCCAATGAACCATTATAATTATGAATATAATCAATCTCAACATGAAATTCATGAAATCCATAAACTTGAAGTTAAAAATAGTTTCTTGGACTCCAAGGTAGAAGGAACCTTTGGATGAACACTTCACATACCTTGGTGAATTCTTGAAAATTAATGGTGGAATCTTAAGCCTTGTATTTGAATTTCATTTACCTAGGGTTTTTGTTCTTGATCAATTGGTGAATGAATGAATATAACTTGCTAAAAGAGCGCTAAATTTTGTGTTGTGGGGGCTGAAAGGAATGGGAAAAAAACATAATTAAACTTGAGGATGTGGCCTTTTAATGAATGGAAACTGTGTTATCAACACGCAGACTGAAGCATCGCATCATTGTCATCAATGTGATGACTAATGCACCGCATCGAGTCTGTATTGGTTCACTGGAATTTTCACTGAGCTGAGGGAAAAATTATTTGTCAACATGATGGACGATGCGACGTGTCTATATTGCGGTGACTCACTATTTTGGAAATTTGAACATGTTTTAAACGAGATTCGAAAAATCTAAAGTATGTCTGGGAACATGTATTGACCTTCCTGATCATGAACTAACTCAAATATCAACATTTAATGGACGAAAGGTCACAAAATAATATTGCCAACTTTCGATGGATAACGTAACACTAAATCTGAATACTTAGCTAGAATTTTGTAAGTCTAGGACCCCTTAACAAGCATAAAGGACCGAATTAAGCTATGAATTTTGTAGGATCTTACATTATCTCCCCTTTGGGAAAATTCATCCTCAAATGAGACTGACTAAGCTGAGAATACTGGTAGACTGAACTTACTTATTGAACATGAATATCTAAAACATGATTATCTGACTGGCATTACTGACACACTAAATTTCATACTGAATATGCATATCTGATGAGTGAGTAGATGACTGAGTTGTTTCATAAATGCATTACTAAGATTAATGATAAGATGAGTTCCTTATATGGAACATATATATCTGATGCATGATTATATGACTGAATATGCAATGGTAACTGATACCAATTTTGTAATGGAAATCTTGGCATGAAACTAAATAAGCTTAAGGAAAACTATTACCTTAGGTTGAGTCTGAGATTGCAGAGAAGAGGTGAGGATACTTGGTCCACCTATCTGCTTTTGTTTCCCAAGTAGCTCCCTTAACAGGATGATTCCTCCAAAGGACTTTGACCAGAGGGACTTCTTTGTTCCTTAGTCTGCGAATCTAATAATCAAGGATTTTGACTAGAATCTCTTCATAAGAGAGGTTGATTTAAACATATGTACCCCCTATGGGGACTATATCTTATGGGTCACCTATGCATTTCTTTAGCAAGGAGATGTGAAACACTGGATGAACTGAAGATAGATCTAAGGGCAACTCAAGCTCATAAGCTACCTTTTTGAAAAGGCTGAGAATTAGGTAAGAAGCGACATATTTGGGACTGAGTTTCCCCTTCTTGCCAAACCGCTTCATTATTTTTATAGGAGAGATTTTTAAGTACACAAAATCACCAATATTAAACTTGAGATCTTTTCTTTGCATATCATTATATGATTTCTATCGGCTCTGAGCTGTCTGAAGCATTTTCTTGATCAACTGAACTTTTTGTAAGGCATCAAATACCAAGTCAAGTCCTATGGGAGATCTACACCTCCTCTTATAAAGTTCCTTAAATGGAGCCATTTAAATACTGGAATGATAGTTTTAGTTATATGCGAACTCAATCAAAGGTAAGTGGTCATCCCAACTACCTTTAAAGTCTATCATACACGCTTGTAAGATATCTTCTAGAGTCTAAATGGTTCTTTTTTCTTGACCATCTGTATGAGGATAAAAGGTCGTACTGAGATGAAATCGGGTACCAAGACCTTTCTGGAATGCCTTCCATAAATAAGAGGTAAACTAAGTACCTCTATCTGAGATAATGGATAATAGAACACCGTTCAATCTGACAAACTCATTTATATAGAGTTTGGCGTAATAATTGGCTGAGTAAGAGGTATGGATTGGTAGAAAATAAACTGATTTGGTCATTCTATCTAGAATGACCCAAACTAAATCATGCTGACAACGACTACAAGGAAAACATGTCATAAAGTCTATGTTCACTATTTCCCATTTCTAGGTGGAAATAGTGAACTCCTACATGGATCCACTAGGCTTCTGATGCTCAATCTTATCCTTCTGGCATGTTGAGAACTTAGCCACAAACTTTGCATTATCTTTTTTCATCCCACTCCACCAATAGATCTCCCGTAAATCATGATACATCTTATTAGCCCTTGATGAATAGAGTAGCGCGCACCATGTGCTTTTGTAAGAATTCACTTCCTTAATTCGTCTACACATGGAACATATAGCCAACTCTGGTAGTGCAACACACCATCTCCCCCTTGGAAGAAAACCTCTACTTTCTGATTTCTGACTGATTCTTTCAACTTGACTAGACTGGGATCCCTATCCTGCTTTTTCTTCACCTCAAAAACTAGGGATGATTCTGAACTACTCTGCACCCACACACCACCTTCTACTGAATCGACAAACTGAACACCTTGTCGGTCTAGCTAATGAACTTCCTGAGCTAACTTCTTCTTATCATCTTCAACATAGGCAACACTACCCATAAACATTATACTAAAAGCATTGTCCACTACATTGTCCTAGACTAAAAGCATTGCAGAGTTTTTCTACAATGTGTACGTGTTAATTGATCCTGGTTCTCCCTTGTCTTATTTGACCCCTTATGTGGCTGTCAGTTTTGGTTTTGAACCCAAAAATATTTTTGAACCCTTTTACATATCCACCCTTGTTGGAGACTATTGTGGCTAGAAGAGTTTATAAAAATTGTGTATTGTCTCTTTCTTGTCGTGGTATTATGGCTGATCTTGTAGATTTGGACATGATTTATTATTATGCTATTCTAGGGATGGATTAGATCCATTTATGTTATGCTACTTAGACTCTAGAACTAGAAAGGTCACTTTCTCTTTTCCAAATAATTCTATAATAGGTTGGAAGGGTATTCTCTTGCACCTAGATAGAAGTTCATATCTTATCTTAGAGCCCCTAAGCTCATATCTTAGGGTTATTTCTATCATCTTGTTTGGGTCAAAGATTGTAGCACTAAAATTCCTTATCTCCATTCATTCCCTATAGTTAATGAATTACTAGTTGTCTTTCATGTGTCCTCCGCGGATACCACCAATTAGGGAGATTGATTTTGGCATTGGCCTATTACCAGGCACCTGACCTATTTCTATTCTGCCATACAGAATGGATCCTGCTGAATTAAAAGTGTTAAAAGAACAATTAAAAGATCTTCTTGAAAAATACTTTATTCATCCTAGTGTATCTCCCTGGTGTTTTCTAGTGCTCTTCATGTGCAAGAAATATGGCTCCCTTTGTATGTGCATAGATTACCGTTAGTTGAATAAAGTCACAGTTAAAAATAAGTACCCTCTTCCCAAAATGAATGACCTATTTTACCAACTCCAAGGTGCTAAGTGTTTCTCTAAAATAAACCCTCACTCAGGGTACCATCAGTTGAAGGTTAGGGAGGCTGACATTCCCAAAATGACCTTCCAAACCCAATATGGTCACTATGAATTTTAGTTATGTCCTTCTGGCTAAATAATGCCCTCGCAACATTTATGGACCTAATGAATAGGGTGTTTCGTCAGTTTCAAGATCTATTCATCGTAGTATTTATAGATGACATCTTGATTTACTCTAAGAGTGAGGAGGAGCATGCTAATCACCTCCGAATTGTCCTTCAGACTTTTAAGAACCATGATTTGTATGTGAAGTTTTCCAAGTGTGAATTTTGACTTAGTGTTATTGCTTTTTTAGGGTGTATTGCTTTTGGTGAGGAAATTAAGGTGGACCTCGAAGAGGCTGAGTGTCATGACCTCAACCAAGGCTCTAGTTGGGACGGGCATCCTGAACCTCTAAGGCTTGAGAAACCCTTAGTAGGTGATCATAAGCATAACTCATATAACAAGACAATAAGAAAGATAAACAAAAACCATGGTAGTCCCATAGAAAAACATATAACTTCGTAACATCATATCAAAGAAAAAAAAAACCCAGATGGAATCCAAAACAATATTTTGAAGTCTCTACTAAACTAAAATAATAATCTGTCTAGCATAAGAAATACCTCTTTTAAAAATATGCAAAACAACCATCCATAATGGTTAAAAAGGCATTTTAAAACTCATGAATAATCATCATTCATAAACCAACCCCAACATTAGTTATACATAAACCACATGATCAAAAAGGGCTTATAACTCATGCTATCGAACAATTAACAATTCATATAGTGCATTGATCATAAATTTCATCATGGGTAAAGGAATTTCACAATTCTCATTCATAAATTTTCGAACTCAAATCACATATGCACAAGATTGTAAATCAAACTTATGTAAAAATCCCATGACAACTACATAATTTCATCAAATTGGGTTCATGATGCATGCTCTTAATGCAATTTATTAAAACATATTACATATACATACTTGTATAACTTTAAAGTTTGTTAAAATTGTAAAACCTATGCCTATGAGATTTAGGATATCCCCACGTACCTTAAGTTTCTTAACTTGAGAAACCTAATCTTGATGCTTTCTTGAAGGATCTTGAACTTGGGGAGCTTGCATTCTAGATTACTTGGGGAAAAAATAGCTGAAGTTTTTTCTTGGGGATAGGGGAGAGTTTTCTTAATAGCGAATTGGAGAAGAAGGGAAAATAATGCCTTAATATATGTCCTAATTTGTGTTATGGACGATTTGGGTTTAGAGGGAAAAGACCCAATTGCCCCTCAACTATTTAAATCAAAACTAGACACAACAATGTCACTGTGACATAGTCCAAATTATGGTAGTTGATTTCCCCCACCGTGACGCGGTGAGTGTGAAGTCGTGAATATGGCCGCGATGTGGTCTTAGCGTGGTGACCCACTGGATTCACGGTCAAACCATGCCCCAAGAATTTCCCGAAAAAGCCAAAACTCCTCCAAGACATACTTCCTACTTCCCTGAACATGAATTGACTCAAAAACCAATGTCTCGAGGTTGGAAAGATCAAAATAAAAATCCTCAAAGTTTAAGGGTCTTGAAAATGGCTAAGTCCCCAACACTTAGTGAAATTTTAAGGCCTTAATCCCCTCAAGAGTGCATCTAAGATCTAAATAGATCCAAGAATAATACCGGGTGTTACATTGAGGTAGTGTGTAAAAGGCCCAGAGCCACAACTCCAACCTATAGTTAGAGCTTCTTGGGTTTGGCAGGATATTACAGGAGGTTTTTAGAGAGTTTTTCATCCGTAGCTACTCCACTTACTAGATTGACTTAGAAAAAGGTAAAATTCTTGTGGTCTTACTTTTGTGAGAATAGTTTTGAGAAATTGAAAGACAAGTTGACTACTGCACCAGTCTTGACCCTTTTTGAGGGTACAGAGGGTTTGGTTATGTACTTCGATGCATCCTGGTTTGGACTTGGGTGTGTACATATGTAGCATGGTAAGGTGGTGACTTATGCATCTAGACAATTAAAGTTGTATGAGAAAAACTATCCCACCCATGTTTTAGAGTTAGTGGCTAAGGTGTTTGCACTCAAAATTTAGCGTCATTATCTTTATGGGGTGTATGTTGACACCTTTATTGATCACAAAAGTTTGCAGTATGTATTCATGTAGAAAGAGCTAAATCTCAGGTTGAGGCGGTGGTTGCAGTGTTGAAAAATTATGACATAAGCCTGAATTATCACACGGGTAAGGCCAATGCTATGTTTGACACCTTTAGTAGGTTGTCCATGGGTTGTCTTTGTTATTTAGAGGAATAAAGAGGAATACAGCTATGGATATTCATCATCTTTGTAATTTGGGAGTCCGACTCCTAGATTCCGAGGATGCAGGGTTGTTTGTACAAGAGGTAACTAAATTCTTCCAATGTGCAGAAGTTTAGGAGAGGCAAACTAGAGATCCCTTTTTGATGTAAATTAAGGAAGATGTTGGTCAACATACCAGGTAGGTTATGTGTGCTAGATGTGGATGGGTTACGAGAAAGGATCCTCAATGAATCTCATACTTCCAGGTATGTTGTTCACCCTTGCTCTACAAAAATGTATCATGATGTCAAGGAGATTTACTAGTGGAATAATATGAAAAGACATATTGCTAACTTTGTGGCTAAGTGCTTGAATTATTAACAAGTTATGGTGGAGCATTTGACACCAGGTGGCACTTCCCAAGAGATAGCCTTACCTTTATGGAAATGGGAGATGATCAACATAGATTTCACTATATGACTTCTGAGATCCTGAAACCAATATGACTCTATTTGGATGATTGTAGAAAGGATGACCAAGTCTACCCACTTTTTTCCAGTTTAGACTAATTATTCGGGAGATAATTATGTTAAGCTATATATTCAGCAAATAGTTCATATCCATGGGGCTTCGGTATGTATTATACATTCGATAAAGGTACTCAATTCTCTTGTTAGTTTTGGTAGTCTTTTCAGAGGGGTGTAGGTACCCAAGTAAACCTTAGCACCGGTTTCCACCCTCAAATGGATGGGCAATCAAAATGCACCATTTAGACTTTAGAGGATATGTTGAGGGCTTGCATGATAGATTTTAAGCGTATTTGGGTGGATCACTTGTCATTGATAGAATTTTCCATAACAATAGCTACCACTCTAGCATCTATGTAACACCCCATATTTTTTATCTAGAAATCGAATCATTATTCCTACGGGTGTAGACACTAACCCCATAATGTATAATTAAATTCATGTGTCATTATCTTTATCCTCATGTTTGAAGTTCTTTCAACATATAAAAATGTTCACAGGAATCACTTAGAGCAAAGTTGAGCTAAGTGCTTTTCATTCGGCTAAATTGTTGTATTCAATTCTAGAAGGGTCTACTTTGAATGTGTATAAATTTCAATACACGTAGAATTTTTAAGTTCAAGACCACAAAATTGTAGATAAATGATTTATCTTTCCAACGATACCAATTTTTCTTTAATCTGATACCCGAGTAAAATTTTATGGCATTTTTATGAGAGGCAGTAAGCCTATGCTATTAGGATACAGTGCGTAGGTCATCGATGCAATAAGCAACACGACGCATTTCTCTCCCAATGCGATATTCGACTTGACCCAAAGTTGTTTGACATGCTATTTCAATTCCTTAAAGGTCTAGGGTGACTTTGGTTTTTTCCTTCACCTAAAATCCTTCCAAAACATAAAATTTCAGCCCCAAAGAGCATTAGTTGCCTCTTCAGTCAACTTTCTCTCAAAGAAAAACCCTAACCACCTCCCAAAAACTAAGATTCAACTCCTCCTCTCCTAAACAAGAACTCAAGTCTTTCAATTCAAGATTCTCAAGAAAAGTTTCAAGAATAGGGTTCCATTCTTCAAATCAAGGAACTTAAGGTATGTGGGACTACTCTAAAAACCATGGGCATAGGTTTAAATATTTTTACAAGATTAAAGATTCCCAATTACATTTTATAATGAAGTGTTTGATATTATTTTCAAAAAGTATGCATCATGGGATTGTTTTGATTAAAACATATGTTGTCTTGAACAACTTTTCATGGAAATTGAACTATAAGTATGTATATATGATTTTTCATGTTTTGTAAAGTTGATTAAGAGTATAAATGACTAAAATTCCTCTACTTTATGATATCCTTGATTTCAAGTATTGTGAATTGTTTAAATGCATGAATTTTCTAAAAAAAAAACTAGTGATGAATCCTTTACTACTGATTATTGAATGATATGGTTTGTGACCTGTTGAGAGGGATTTTGTTAATAAAAAATGCTTGTCATGTCAAACTAACAATTTTTGTGGGTTTGGAATAATGTAAACATAACATGACCACCTTATGATTGTATTATTGAAAGGAGAATGTTTTTTATGTAAACCCCAATGAAAAACTATTACACGACTCTCCCTCACTTGATATTTAAAAGCTATGGGTGGTCATTAATATGATAATAAGTGAAAAAGGTTACAGATATGATGTGATGTGATTTGATTGACTTGCAAGTTAGGGTATGACAATACCAGGTAATTATATGCCCTTAACTAGACAAGTATTGAATGTCTTCTTAGTATGAAACATGTTTATTTTAAAGAAATAAAAGTTGGGCTTAAGAGAACTAGTTGGTCTCCTGAAGAAGGAATTTGAGTGTAATGGTTCATCACTGGAAACCGTAGTTGCCGATACAGGACTTATGATATTGTATCCTACATGGGAGGATAATAAAATAATTACGACACCTCACATGGGAGTTACTGCGGTGTGCTCACATGGGGCGTATCACCAGCTTTAATATCACGCCTCAAATCCTATTGTGGCGGACTGGCACCCGTAACCGAGGAGGCCCAGGAAAACCAGCTCATAACCTTATACTTCCCATGCATACCTCTATGGCAACCCAAAACTTGGATAGTATCATGTTGCATATAAAAGGAAATAATCACCTGTATAAGCTCGAGCACACACATATATGTATATATAATACTTGGCTGTTCGAGCCATCACGTCTATTAACAAAATGCCACCTTGAATGTACATTAGGTCTACAAAGCCTCTAGACAATACACAGAGTTTAACTAAGGTTGAGACATACCTCGCCATATAACTAACTTCTATACAATACCAAAAGTGACTGGATATGACACGGAAAGCCCAGAACCAAACTGGAGCTCACCAAAAGCAGTTAGATATCCTGGTTCCTACTTGTGCAGTGTATGAGATGAAGTACCTGTGCCTGCAGCATGAAATAGAGGTTCCCCGTGGGGGAAGTCAATACGAAATATGTACTGAGTATGTAAAGATGTAGATAATCATATATGATATAGGAGCTCAATAGAAATCAGAAACAAGTGAATAAATCATAATAAGAGTGGACCACACTTATTAGAACTTGTGACAACTTGTACAGTGTATCTATTCAATCACTTTACCTTCATTCTTATCATCTTTGTAATCATTACTGTACTGTACTATGACCATTAGGCTGCCTCCAGTATATATAAACTAGGATCGACCCATGATAGGCTTATGCCCCTGGGATACCATCCATCAACACATAAATATGGATCGACCCATGATAGGCTTATGCCCCTGGGATACCACCCGATAAGATAGAATTTCCATCACTTAGTTCAATTAATCTTTGAGATTGTTATTTCAGTTGTCACCGCATTTTTGATACTTTGAAACAATGATACATCAATAAGAGACATAGAAATAGACCATCAATGCAATAAAAATGAAATAAGAACTCATTGGCACATCAATTAAGTGTTTTGGAGTCATCAATGCCATATCAATGAAGTAGGATTTTATTGGTATATCAATGAAACATTTTGGAGTCATTAATAGCACATGGATGTTGTTTGAGTAACCGGATACCTTCTATATTCATTAGCGCAATAAACATGTAAGATTTGGAAAACAAGTAAGTACTGGAATGTTGACAGCATGTAGGGTGGAAACAAGTTCATTGGTAATGTAGGACATCATACAAAACCATTATGGATCACATGTTATTGAATAACTTTGGAAACTTCTTAATAGAAAAATTGTGCACTTTCATGCCAAAGATATGGTATAGACTATGCTTTACATACTTGACTGTCAACCTTCAATACTAGTCCCAAATGGACTTCCCATCTTTTCGGATTACTTATCTACAATGAACATATATAGCAATCTAATATTAGGAACCAAATGTCACAATTCAATTATTTGAATTCACCAAACTAGTGGTTAAGTAGTAAGCCTTAATTACACCATAAAGGGTGTCACTTTAACCCTCTTATACTCCAATTACATTCACATGTCATGCATATTCATACAACATCCTCCAATATCAAGTTTGGATTCATTTATCCTTCCAACCAATCCATTAAACCAAATTGAGCCATAGACATAAATAATCATCAATTCAATAGTATATCACCATATCCACCTTCCATTACTTAATTACCATATCTACCTTCCACAATTCAATACAACCAAACCATGCAAAATAGTCCATAACCCTATTTCCATCACCTTTCAATAACAACTAATATATATAATCCTCTATCATACATATACATATGGAAAAGAACAAATACAAACAATATTCATACCTTAGAATTCACCTCTTGATTATGCAATCCTATTTTCACAAATAATAGGTGTCGTTCGAAGCTCTCGAGATGATAAATGCAGTTATCGGATTACTTTGGAATTTCTACGGTTGAATCAAAAGTAATTTAAAGGTTAAATTTGGTTAGGGTTTGTTCTTTCTCAATTATTAATGATGAAAATGAGTTTTTGAACTCATATACATGTATATATACACATATTCCCGTCCATAATAATATAGGAAATAACCAAAATGCCTTTAAAATTTAAATTATGTCAAATTTGTCCTTTGGTGGACCGTTTTATAGTTTCGAACGTGCTCATTGGAAAGCTTATCCAATAACCTTCGCATAAAACCATCGACAGGCAAATTCCGGTATAAATAAAATGAAAAAATTAATTCCATATAAATAAGACCAATACACGTACTTGAATACTCCAATACACGTTCTTGAATACGGGGTGTTACATCCTTGGCCCTTTAGGACATTCGTCCTCAAATGTTAGCGTAGTTATTCAACCGAAATAAGTTCAAGTCCATCATTAATATTCATATCATCACATATATACTATGTATATATAAAAAAAACTTACTTGTTAATGTTCTAACTCTATTTCTTGAACTTTGTCTTCATCTTTGATCAAATCAGGGTACTTAGATTTCATTGCTTCCTCAGCTTCCCATGTAATCTCTTCCCTTTGACAATTTCTCCAACGTACTTTTGCAGATGCTATATCTTTATTTCTCATCTTCTTAACTTGGCGATCTAGAATCGCAATAGGCACTTCCTCATAGGTAAGATCTTCCGCAACTTGCACATCCTCAGTAGAAGTGATATGTGATGGATCTTTGATGCACTTTCGAAGCATTGACACATGAAATACCGGATTTACTGATGAGAGCTCTTGGGGTAGCTCTAATTTATATGCAACTTGTCCAAACCTTTGAGTGATCTTATATGGGCCTATATAACGTGGACTAAACTTCCCTTTCTTTCCAAATATCATTACCCCTTTCATTGGTGATACCTTCAAAAATACCCAATCACCTATAGAAAACTCTAGCTCTCTCCTTCTGCTATCTGCATATGACTTGTGTCGACTTTGGGCTGTTTTCAGTCATTGCTGAATTACTTTAACCTTCTCTATGGCTTGATAAACAAGATCCGGTCCGAATAAAAGTGTTTCACCCACTTCGAACCATCCTATTGGTGATCTACACTTCCCTCTATATAAAGCTTCATATAGTGCCATTTTGATACTTTAATGACAGCTATTATTGTGGGCAAACTCAATAAGAGGTAAATGATCATCCCAGTTGCCCTTAAAATCTATTACACAAGCTCATAGCATATCTTCAAGTGTTTGGATGGTACGTTCTTCTTGCCCATCTGTTTGAGGGTGAAAAGTTGTACTCAACTTCACTTGTGTTCCCAAACACCTCTAAAAAGACTTCAAAAACTTTGTATTTAAGAAATGTATTGCAGATTATTTATTTATGTTGACTATTGAGGAAATCGGTGAGAAGGATTCCTCTAAAAAGTAGATTTGATGTTTGTGATAGATGACCTGTTTAAGAAAATTAAAGTAGGTAAAGGATGTAATTCTGTAGCAATTTCGCTAATGTATATTTTATGAAATTTGAAGATGATACTGTTGTCGAAGGCTATTATCAAGGACTAACTCAAACCTTACAGTTGCCAAAAAAGATGTGGCATTGAAATTGGAAGAATTGTTTTTATAGAGGCTCTAGCGAAGAAGCAATTGAAGTACAACAGTACTAGGAACAGAACCTGAAGGAGCAACTCTATGAAAGAGGTGTCATTAGGGGTAGAGCACTTCATAAAGGATGCAAGTAAACTGGGCAACCACAAATATTCAAAAGCACCTATTTATAATGATGGAAGGTTGTTTTGAGTGAAACTTCAACTTTAAAAAAAGAATATTTTGAAGTAGTGAAATGAACACTTGATGAAAAAAAATTGGATGCGCTGATTAAAATTCTGTAGTATGGTAAATGTAATAACCCAGACTTTTAAACAAGGATAAATAGGTAATTAGCCTATATTATTAATATTAATTAAGACAAATTAATAGAATTGAAATGAGAAAGCCAAAATCCAAAACCCATTCACTTTTAAGATTTTAAGCAACATATTAGTGATTGAAGCCCTAAAATATTAGGGCAGTTAGTTTTTCTTATTCTTAACAGAAAGGAACAAAATTTAAAAATACTAGGAGAATTAACGCGCAACGTAAGGTTGTACACTATTGGGATCTCACTGTTCAGGTACTAAAGTTTACTTTTCTTGCCATGTATCTTGAATATTTTTATTACTTATTAGGTTGAAAAATACCAAATCATGAAGGAGTTTAGTGGTTACGTCCTATGGTATATCAATATTACAAGTAATTGCATAAAAGTGATTGTTTTCTCTACCCACCTATGATAATAGTAATAATAGGCTAACTATTAAAAGACAAGGTCGATTATTAATGGTTGATTAGTGATAAATAATTAGTGAAAGAAGATGGTCTTTTATGTGTAGTTATGTGTGTTCTTCAATAGAGAATGGCAGTTGCTACTAACTTTTGTTAATATGGACAAAAGTGTCTTTGTTTTAGAAAATATGAAACAAAGGCATAATTTTGTTGTTTTCAATAAGAATATGATGGCAGTGAGCTTTGACATTTTTGGTTTATAAAAATTAATGAAACCAATTATTCTTGTTTCTTGATATTATATTAAATCAATGGGTATGACAAGGCCGAATGTCTCTAATTGATATTTTTACATAGATTAAAACTATCCAAGGTTGTTTGATTGGTGTTCTACCAATTGCAAGGTTGGGATACTTGTCATTTGTAAGGTAAGTGAGACTTTAAGCTATGGGTGTTTTCTTTTTAAATTAGTTTTTAAAATATATATTTATCTGCCCAGTCCATGTGTTAGGACGAGCGTGTGCTTGGCAGAATCATCGGTCTTCAAAGCCAGACTTATATACTTTATGTTTAAGAATATCAATTATTCTGTTATAAATTATTTCATGATGTGACTAGATTGTGCACTGTGAGATTGGGGCATTGTGTATGCTTCTTAATTTCATTGGGGCATTGTGTATGCTTCCCTTGAACATTGTTTATGCTTGTTGAATTTGAAATGTCACATTGTGTATAATTTTCCTTGAGCATTGTGTATGCTTTTTGATTTGATATGAGACATTATGTATGTTTTCCTAAGTATTGTGTATACTCCTAATACGTGTTGTGTTTGTTCTCGAATCTCCTGGTGTTGGCAAATTACTTTAACTAAAAATTATGATAAGTGCTCTGTATGAATTGTATTGAGGTATATGGTTCTTGATGAAGGATTGTTGGGCCTCATTGGTCACCTTATTATTATATAATTCCTGTGTGTAATAACTTTATGTCCTTGGTGTTGTGGTATTTTCTAATACTTGTCCTGGAGTACCTAAAGTAGTGAACCGATGATCTTACTGGGTTATATTTTATATATAGTTCACTCCTTACTTAGATGTCTTCAGATTCTACTATGCAAGGTGAAACTAGTGGGTGATGGATTCTTCGTAAGAATTCTATTATAAAGGTGAGCCTTCGCATTGTTCGTGGAGGCTTTCATTTCATATTTGACTATCTAGTTTATGTTTTTTCCATGAATTTTCATGCTCAAAGATTGAACTAAAGTAACTCTATTTTAGATGCCTTATGTCTTAGTGGGGGATTTGAGAGAAAGATTTAGTTTTCAAGTGGATGTTAAATTCAAGTTTGATTACAGATTGTTTTTATTTAATTACTATTTGTTATTTATGGATGTGTTGGAGTTGCACATCTTATCTTGGGGCTTGTTAACTGGTAAAGCATAAGGAAGATTGGTTCTCCCGGCAGATGGTGTTGACGGGTGCCAACCACGTCTAAGGATTATTTTGGGATGTGACAAAGATGGTATCAAAGCTTAGGCTTTAGGTCTTGAGTCATGGAGCATTATTTAGTAGATCCTTGTTCATGGATATATAGGCACCCATACTTATGAACTTGAGGCTATGAAATATCTAGGAAGTTTCTCTTTCTTCATTCATTATTCCTCTATTGAGTTGAATTTAGTCTAACCTTTAAATATTATACGTACATGGTTAAGAGATGTGGTTCTTCCTCTGCTAGTCTATCTAATGCACCTACTAGACATGGTGCTAGACATGGTTCTACCCGTGATAGTGGTCAAGTTGGGTCTCATCCAACTAGGCCTTGTACTAGGACATAGACTGGACCTCATTATGGAGTTGGGAATAAGGATTAGTGCTGAGATTTTGCTTTAGAGCAAGTTCAGGATCAGGTTGATCAAGATGTCCTAGCTACATTGCCAATTATTGTGCCTACTATAGCATTGCTTGCAGACATTGTGGTAAGAATATTGAATTTACTTGAGACATTGGTGCCTAATCAGGGTCGAGCTCCAACACCTCGAGCTATTTCGCAAACATAGGCACAATTTTAGTTTAATGTTATGATTTCTCAGGTACCTTAACCAGTTGATATTTCAATTGCAGCTTGGGGAAACCCAAGGATCTTAAGAATTTCATAGGTCTTAAGTTACCGGAGTTTTATGCTACACCATCTTCTATTCAGCCTCAAAAGTTTATTGATTGGTGTGATAAGATATTGACTACCTTAGGATTGAATGAAACTCGTGGTGAAGAAATGACCACTTTCCTGTTCTCAGGGTCTCCCGAGGCATGGTGGACTTCCATTTTGAGGGATAGAAAAGTAGGGCTACCACCGATCACTTGGTCAGAGTTTTCTTCTATGTTTATGGATAGATTTATTCCTTTGAGCAAACAAGATAACATGAGAGGCCAGTTTAATGAGCTATGATAGGGATCTATGGTAGTTATTGAGTATAAATCTAAGTTCACTGAGTTGTTTAGGTATGTTCCATCTTTGTTGCAGATCAAAAGAGAAAGTAAGATGTTTAGTAGATGGACTTGAGACTTGTTAACATGGTCTAGTGATACAAGATATGTGTAATGGATACGATGCTGAGGTGGTTAACACTACCCTCCATTCTGAGTGCTATTATGAGATGGAAAGGATTAATCGAGAAAACAGAAAGGCATATAACTGAGGTATGTTTTGTGGTGCTCAATCTAGGGGTAATGGTACTTTTTATTAAGGCAGTCCAGGCCTATGCTGTCAAAGTTTGTGGGGCAATCTTCAATAAATAATTATTCGGCTAGACATGGTGAACAACAGATGCAGAGGAAAGGAACAGTTTCTATCAATCAAGTCAACATCTGTGGTGTTCCAATTGTTGTAGAAATCATAATTGTCATTGTTACGGAACAAATAGGGCTTGTTATACTTATGGTCAGTAGGGACATAGTGCTAAATATTGTCCTAAGGGAGATTCAAGTACTGGTTAAGCTACTACTTAGGTGCAAAAGAATGTTACAGAAGTAAGAGCCCAAGCTCAGCTAGTTAGAGCTGCTCCACTGGGTGCCTATAGACAGAATCGACAGGGTGCACAGTTTGCTCGGACAGGGGGTGGACCACCAAGATTCTTTTCTATGGCTAGATAGGATAGCGAGAGCTCAAATATAGTAGTCACAGCTATTATATTGTTAATTCTCTTGAGGGATATTTCCCTTGTTCATCTTTGTTCTACACATTTGTTTCTGTCTGCATATATTTCTTTATTCTTAGAAAAAAGAGTTGAGACTCTTATTGTGCTATATATGGTTATGATTTAGTGGGGGGGTACTTTATTAGTGGATAAATTTTATCGATACTCTATGATATTTGTTTAGCTCAGGGGAACCATAGTTGATTCACTAATATTGCCTATGTCTGACTTTGATGTGATTTTGTGTATGGACAATTGACATCATATTGTTATTTGATTGATTGTTATCCTAATCTTATACATTTATATTTTCTAGATAAACCACCTTGAGTGTAGAAGGGTATAACCCCTAAGACTCAAGGATAACATTCTACGAAAGGACACATCGAATGGTTGAGCTGAGAGTATTTTTTGTTTTATTCCTACTGTCCATGATGCATGAGCTGAGGATGTCACTATTGACAGTTTTTCTATTGTTCGAGGATTTGTTAGTGTGTTTCTACATTTATTCTTTTTTCGAGATACCTAGGTTGTTCATAGTTCATCTTGTTTTTCATTTGTCCGTGTGACTTAGATTTGCTCACTAATTTGACGTTTCTTATATGGTTATCACAATAAAGGATGAACTTTATTTTAAGTGGAGGAGAATGTAATAACCCAGACTTTAATGAGGGATAAATATATAATTAGCCTATATTATTAATATTAATTAAAAAAAATTAATAGAATTATAGTGAGCAAGCCAAAAACCAAAACCCATTCACTTTTTAGATTTTGAGAGGCATATTAGTTATTGAAGCCCTAGAATATTAGGGAAGTTAGTTTTTCTTATTCTTGATACAAAGAAACCAAATTGGAAAACTCTTAGAGAATTAACGCACAACATGAGGAAATATAAAATCGAGATCTCGCTGTTCAAGTACTAAAATTTCCTTTTCTTACCATGTATCTGGAATATTTTTATTAGTTATTAGGTTGAGAAAAACCAAATCATGAAGGAGTTTAGTCTCTACATACTATGATATATCAATATGACAAGTAATTACATAAAAGTGATTCTTTTCTCTACTCGCCTATGGTAATAGTAATAATAGGCTAACTTTTGAAAGACAAGGTGGATTGTTAATGGTTGATTAGTGTTGAGTAATTAGTGAAAGAAAATGGTATAACCTGTGAAGTTATGTGTATTCTTTAAAAGAGAATGGCGGCTGCTCTTAACTTTTGTTAATATGGAAAAAAGTGTCTTTTTTTTATAAAAAATGAAAAAAGGCATAATTTTGTTGTTCTCTGTAAGAATACGATGGCATTGAGTTTTGAAATTTCTTGTTTATAAAAATTAATGAAACCAATTATTCTTGTTTCTTGATATTATGTTAAATCCAATGTATGACAAGGTCGTATGTCTCTAATTGATATTTTTGCATAGATTAAATCTATCTGAGGTTGTTTGATTTGTGTTCTACCCATTGAAAGGTTGGAAAACTTGTCATTAGCAAGGTAAGTGAGACTTTAACCTTTGGTTGCTTGCATTTTAAATTGGTTTTTAAAAATATATTTTTATCTGCACGGTCCATGTGTTGGGATGAGCGTATTCTTGGAAGAATATATGGCCTTCAAGGCCAGCTGTATATACTTTATATTTAAGAATATCAATTCTTCTGTTATAAATTATTTCATGTTGTGATAAGATTGTACACTGTGAGATTGGGGCATTGTGTATGCTTCTTAATTCCACTAGGGAATTGTGTATGCTTCGCATGAACATTGTATATTTTTGTTGAATTTGATATGGGACATTGTGTACGCTTCCCTTGAGCATTGTGTATGCTTGTTGATTGATATAGTACATTGTGTATGTTTCCCTGAGTATTATGTATACTCGTTATACGCATTGTGTTTATTCTCAATAATTACTTTAACTACAAATTATGATAAGTGGTCTGTATGAATTGTATTGAGGTATATAATTTTTGATGAAGGATTGTTGGGCCTCGTTGGTCACCGTATTATTATATAGTTCTTGTGTGTAGTGATTTTATGTCTTTGGTACTATTGTATTTTCTAATACTTGTCCAGGAGTGCATAAAGTAGTGAGGCAATGATCTTTGTGGGTTATATTTTATATATAGCTCACTCCTTACTTACATATCTATACATTCTATCGTGCAAGGTAAAACTAGTGGGTGATAGATTCTTCATAAGGATTCTATTATCAAGGTGAGCCTTCCCATTATTCGTGGAGGCTTTCGTTTCACCTTTGACTATCTAGTTTATATTTCTTTTCATGGATTTGCATGCCCAAAGATTGAACTAATGTAACTCTATTTTAGTTGTTCTATGTCTTAGTGTGGGATTTGGGACAGAGATTTATTTCTAAAGTGAATGCTAAATTCAAGTTTGATTATAGATTTTTTTATTGAATTACTATTCATTTTTATGGATGCATTGGAGTTGCACATCTTATCTTAGTGCTTTTTAACTGGTAAAGTGTAAGGAAGATTAGTTCTCCCGGCAGGTGGTGTTGACAGGTGCTAGCCATGTCTAAGTGTTATTTTGGGATATGGCAGTAAGTTAATATGACACCAACAATCTTAAATTTTACCTTTGGATCAAGTGGCCCTACAAGTATTATTGTAGGAAAAAGTACCTATATAACTTATAATTGAGGAAAAACTATCAGTCTCATTAACCATAAGGACTGTGGATACATCAATCAGCCAAATATCCAAAAGTATTGAGTTGCACAAAGAAATATTTGGGGGAATGGTAAACAATTGGCTCATTTATCCTGGAGTAGTAAAATAATACTTTTTTATCTCTAAGACAAATAACAAAAACAAATCTAAGAAATGTTTTTCTTCATCATGGACATAGACAGCTTTGTTTATTTCAGTTATGATTTCCTGGGAAAGCATAAACTTCAAGTGATTTTGTTGGTGTGGGGTGAAATTCAAAGAACAAGTTAAATTAGAGACTTACAATTTTCTTTGGACAGGGGCCGAGGTCACTGGAAACATTGAAAGTAGAATAGATTGAGAATACTTAGGAAGTTAAAGAGATAATCATGCAAGCTATGACACTAAGTGCCTGGCGCAAATATAAAAATTTTTAAGATTCAAAGTCTATAGTTCCTTAGTAAACATGTGAAAATCTAAAATTAGAAGGAAAAGGTATTCTGAAGAATCCTAAATAAGTAAATCAAACCTTTACATTTGCAGAGAAGATGGAGTTTGAAAAGAAATTGTCATCTGCATGATTTGGTTTTACAGATGGTGGAACAAATTGGTTGTGATGCTTGAACAAAGAGAGTTTCCCAGAGGATACAACTAAACAAGGGTGCTTTGATGATTTGCAATGCATCTATTTGAAATGTTGAGTAGGATTAGTGAACATTTTTTAAGTAATCGGCGTTTTTTTGAAGTGTAGTGAAGAGGGTAGAAGTGTAATTGAATTTTTAGTTTAAGGCCCTTTCCAAGAAAAAGATGAATGTAATATATTATTATTATGACAATGAATATCCAGATGAATCATCTTAAATTGAATTAGATGGTAAAAGTCTATTTCATGTTAGTAATAACAACGATTTCTTGTGTTTGTGATTTGATAGAATAAAGTGATCATATTGTCAACAAGACACATATATTTTACTTTCCCGACTTACACCTACAAGAAAGAATATAAGAGAGAACGAAAGAATATTTATATGAGATGGCATTACTCTATTCTTCAAGTTCCATAGACACAATGAGTAAGAGTTAAAAAAAATTGCAGTTTATGTGAAAATATTAAAGTAGAGTTTTTGGAATCATATATTTGTAGTTAAGTTTCTAGAATAGTCTAGTACAGTATTTAGGATGATCAACTTGAAAAAATACGTATATATTCTAGGTAATTCTTGGTGGAAGAATCTAGAAAGTTATAGTTTTGTCTCTTTGATATTTGTACATAGAAAAAGTCTAATGTAACAACCCCAACTTAAGATAAGGAGTCCCATATCGACAAAACACATGAGGGATATTGGGTATATAAGTAAGAAAACCTTACTCCCTAGTAATGCATTTTAAAGCCGTGCGGGACTTAACCAAAGAAGACAATATCACTAGTGGGTTGTACCGTTACAAGGGTCTCTCGGGCCTTAATAGTTCGGGATGCCTGTCGTGGCTAGAGCCTCGACTTGGGCCATGACAAAATTATTTCAGAGTCACTCCTATGTCAGTCATGTTGATGTAGGCCAGAGTTAAAATTGAGTTTAGGAAAATCTTGGTAAGGCGGGGCAAAACCCAGTCCTTAGTCTTAGCAAATCCCATTTGGTGAGGAAAACCTCAGCGATGAAGCTAAGTCCATAAGGGAGGGAATGTGTAACAACCCCAACTTAGGATAAGGAGTTCCATATAGACAAAACAAAGGAGGGATACTACATATATAAGTAATCAAGCATTACTCCCTACTGAAGCATTTTAAAGCTATGCGAGCCTGAACCCAGCGCAGACAATATCACTAGTGGGTTGGGTAGTTATAGGGGTTTCTCAGGCCTTAATGGTTTGGGATGCCCATCGTAGACATCCCGCCGGCTTGGGTCATGACATCTAGATATTCTAGAGTGTTAGATATTTAAGGATGATATTTGTAAAAGAGAATAGAATACTCTAGATTTGTAGTATCTAGAAACATCCACTCATAGGTATAAATAAGGGATAGCATTATGCCTGTCGATGATAGAATGGTATCAGAAATGCTCCGACGTCAGTTCTGTTGATGTGGGTCATAGTTCAAACTGAGTTTAGTCAAACCAATAAGGTGGTGTATATAACAACTCCAACTTATGATAAGGATTCCCACATCGAAAAACCACATGAGGTATGTTGGGTATATAAGTTTTCGATCCTTACTCCCTAGTGACATATTTTAAAGTCGTATGGTCCTAGACCCAAAGCGAAAAATATCAAAAGTGGGTTGGGCAGTTACAGGGGTTTCTCAGGGCTTGATGGTATGGATGCCCTTCACGACCAGGTCCCTGGCTCGGGTCATGATATCGAGATATTCTAGAGTGTTAGATATTTTAGGATGATGTTTGTAAAAGAGGGTATAATACTCTAGATTTGTAGTATCTAGAATCATCCCTTCACAAGTTTAAATCAAGGATGGCATTAGGCATGTATACCCAACCTAAAAATATTCCAATTCAACAATTTTCTTCATAACAAAGCTTCTATTTGCTCTTCTTAGTTGAATTTTTTTATCTTAGTTAATGATCTTAGGCTAGGAGAAGGTCTCCCTAATTACACTTTTGTTCTGATATACCCTACACGGTATCAAAGCCAAAGTCATAGATTGACTTGTGCTTATTGAAAGATCAGGTTTTTGATTAATTAAACTATTTTGTGTGAATGGATTTAAGTGGTCGCGTTAATGGATAGGGAATGGAGTTGTTGAATCAATCCAATTACAAGGTATGGAAAATATGTATGGAATTATACCTTCGAGTAAGGATTTGTGGGATGTTATAAATGGGAGTAACCCAAGTCCTCCGGACAATGGGTCGAAAAATAATAGCGCATACAAGAAGTGGAAGAATGTTAATCCGAAAGAGGAGTTCATTCTTGTAAGACCCCACAAAATAACAGTCATTTCAGTCATATATAGCATGCCAAAAGAGGTCCCAGGCTTAGAAAATTTTAGCTAACTATTGAGACTGTCTCATTTCTGTCCTCAATATTTCAATTACTTTATTTTCGATCCTTAAGACCTTAAAATGTTGATTTTTAAATTAATTCATCATCAGGAATGTCAATAGGTGTTCACAGATGAGTTTCAAATTTTTTGAACATCCTTAGAAGACTAATTGGATGTCCAAAATAGCAAATTGATGTGATTTAGATGCGTCGCATCATCCATCGCGTCTATAGTATCGTCAGCAGCTAAAGTGTACAATTTTCAGTGAGCCAACGCGATCTCAATGCGTTGCGTCAGCCATTGCTTCGACCTCATCGATGCAACACGTCGGTCTGCATATCGCTGGGCATGTTTTTTATAATTAAGTCCGCATCTAGAAGGGTGATTAAGTCAATTTCCCTACTTTTATTCATCCCTAAAACAATAAATTTAGGTATCATAAGGGTAAATAACTAACTTTTCTCAAATCCTCTCAAGAACAAAACCCTAGGTCATTCAATTTCAAGTCCAAGCTTCAAGAACACACCAACAATTTTCATGAATTTAATTATCAATTTATGTTAGGTATTCATCCTTGGGTTATCTGCCAACCTTTGAGTTCAAGAACACTTTTTAAACTATAAGTTTATTGATTTCATGATTTACATGCTTGAATTTAGATTGTGTTCATGTATGTATTAATGTTTGGTATTCAAATCAAGATTCATTACAAATTTCAAGTGAATCAATTAGCATGTGTGTAGAATTATGTGATTCTCATATTAAACCCTTGAATTGCAAGTTGAATGATGTAGCCATGATGTTTATATTTTGATGAATTCCATGTGCATTAATTATTCTCCCCAAGTGTTTGATAGGATGCCTATGTAAATTGAGTAGTGAATTCATGACATGTTATCATGCGGTCCCATTAATGTATAAGTTCATGCCTCTCAAGTATTTGACAAAATGTCTAAATAAATGTAATTTGAATAAGTAGTTAATGTAGAGTTTTCAAGATTTTTTCATGTTTTGCTATTGATGTTATCGAATCCTAGGGGTATTTAATACCCAAAAAATCTAGTTGTTTGCCTAGGGTTATAGTAGCTACAAAATAGTCTCAGTATGGTCTTGAACAGTAGTAGTCGGTTAGTTACAAAACTCAGTGAACTCAGTCCAGTTCAGCTAGTTAACATGATCAGTAACAATCCAGTCAAGCCTAGTGCAGTCTAGTGATTAGTTCAGTGTTTATTCAGTTGGGAGTAGGATTCAGCACCGAGTGAACCTAGAGATAGGGACTTACCTACCAGTTGAGGGTGTGACCCTTAGTAGCAGTCCCTTAGTTCCAGAACTATGTAGCCAGCATAGGTTAAATATATCAACCTACCAATTAAGGGTTGATAAAGTGTTCACTTTCAATTAAGGGTAATATACATCTCACCTGCCAGATGAGGGTGATTCTTTAGTGGAACCACATAGCCATTATTACTACCCATGGCCCAGTGATAACACCCTTCCAACTGGGGTCATAAGTTGGACCCCAACTCAGTGTATAATCAGGGTTGGTCAGTTAGATGAACACTCCCACAGTATAGAGCTTAATTCAGTTCTACAAAATTAGGACCGTTAAAAATAGTCACCCAGTTATTAGTAATAAAGTTATCAGTCCCTCAGTTATCAAAACTTAGTATCTAATTTCAATATGATCTCATATATAGTGTATATATATGTATAAATGTACAACATTGCATAATCAGCATTTGTAGCAGTTTCAGTTATTCATGTACTCTTATTCAGTTATTTCATGATATTCATTCAGTTAGTTATCATCTCATGCATATAAACCCTTGTATATCAGCCTACCTTACTTAGCAGACCAGTATATTCAAATTATTGACCATGCTCTTTCTTTTGTGCTATGATGTCTTATATCATAAGTTTAGATGCACGAACTCCAAATCATACTTAGCAGCCTAGGTTATCAGCAATAGTTATAGTGGCGAGTCATTATATTTTGAGGATAGAGTTACTTATTTCAGTATTCGACTAGTTCTGTGTGTTCAGTAATCGAAGTTTGTTGGGGACTTGTCCCATCAACTCCCTATTCAGACTGTTAGAGGCTTTTAGTCTAGACTAGTTCAGATAGATGTTTAGTTTTTCAATATTGCTATCTATATTCAGTAGTTATTTCAGTATTTGAGAACCTTATGGCATTTCAGTTATACTTTCTCATATGTTATTAGTATTATTATTCAGTTCTCACAGCAAGTACCAGTCATGGGTTAGCTAGTGGTCCTTCAGTATTATAAGCACCGTGTGATATCCAGGGTGTAGACTCAGGGCATTACAAACATGGTATCGGAAGGTTAAACAGATTCCCAAGGAGTCTGAAAGCCGAGTCAAATAGAGTCTTGTACATGGGTGTGTAGAGTGGTACACTTGTGGAAAAGAGGCTATGATATATTTTTAGGAAAAGTTTCCCTTCTTTCAGTATTCATGTAGTGCAAATGAGCATGAGATCAACTTAAAATCTCTATCTAATCCAAGTTTCCCTTCTATTTACAGAATATGTCTCCCAAAAAAACTAACATAAGAAGAACTGGAAACCAGTCAACACCTCCGCCTGTTCAGTCATATCCCCTGGATGAGAATGTTTCTCACACAGAATTTAGAGTAGCTTTCACCACTCTATCCCATTCTGTAGTATCCCAAAATGAATGCTCAACTATTGTTCAAACCAACCTAGTGTCCAATACTATTGTAGCTAAAATTTAGGATTTCACCCGAATGAACCCTCCTTTATTTCCAGGGTCTAAGTCTTAAGAGGACCTATAGAAATTCCTTAAAATGGTACAGAAGGTCACATATATTATGGGGTTAGCTACTAGTGAAAGTGTTGGGTTAGCTGCATATCAGTTGTAGGATGTGTCTCATACATGGTTTAAGGAATTGAAGGCAGATATGGCCGCAGATGCAGGGCCTATAGAATGGGATGAGTTTGATCCTACCTTTATAGATAGGTTCTTTCCATTGCAGTTAAGGAAAGCTAAGGTGTTAGAATTCATTAACTTAAATCAGGGCAATATGACAGTAAAATAGTACTCTCTTAGGTTTGCTCAGTTAGCCAGATATACTCATCATATAGTAGCTAATAGTAGGTCTAAGATTAGTAATTTTATGTCTGGGGTGTCTAACAATGTGGTAAAGGAGTGTTGGACTACAATGCTAATTAAGAAGATAGACTTGGCTAGGTTGATGGTATATTCTCAGTAGATAGAAGAAAATAAAACTAAAGAGAAAGAGAGAGAGAACAAGAAGGCTAGAATAGATAGCTCTAACTTCACTCAGCCTAAGTTAAAGGGTAGGAATCATCCTTGGTTCTACCCGAAATCTTCAGTTCCAGCCCCGTCCACAGCCAATGCTCTAGTGCCTAAGTTCAGAAATCATAATAAGGATATGGCACCAGGGTCTAAGTCTCAGGGTAGTGTTAGCAGTGCTCGAACAAATCCTCTTTGCCAAACGTGTAGCTGAAACCATCAGGGTGTTTACAAAGCTAACAGTTATGTGTGTTTTGAGTGCGGCAAGCCAGGTCATAGAATCAAAGATTATCCTCAGTCAGGTTGACAAGTCAGTACAATCGTCCCCCAGCTCAGTACAATCGCCCGAATCAGTAGGGTACCACTTCCAGTGCCACTAGTGGGCAACGCCCAAACAGAATCCATGCACTTCAGTCCCTACTGGATTAGAAAAGTTCTCTTGATGTGGTCACTAGTATGTTACAAGTTTATCATTTATATTTTTATGCTTTGCTAGATCGAGGAGCTTCTTTTTCCTTTGTAACTCCTTATATAGTTGTTGACTTCAGAGTCAGTCCAAAATCCTAGCAGAGCTCTTCTCAGTCTCTACCCTAGTAGGTAAAAATAACATAGCTCGACCGGTATACAGGAACTGTCCGGTTATGGTATCTCAGAAATTTACTTCAGCAGACTTAGTAAAGTTAAAGATGACAAATTTTGACGTCATTCTCGGCATGGACTGGCTTCATTCATGCTATGATTCAGTTGACTGTAGAAATAGAGTTATCTAATTTCAATTATCGAATAGACCTATCCTAGAATGAAGAGGTAGTACTTCAGTACTTAGGGATCAGCTTGATTCCTACCTTAGAGCGATAAAAATGAAATCTATGGGGTCTTTCTATCATCTTGTTTGAGTTAAAGACTATAATTTTGAGACCCGTAACCTTGAGTCAGTTTCAGTAGCATGTGAATTTCCAAATGTGTTTCCCGAAGATCTTCCCAGAGTTTCTCTCGAGAGGAAAATTAACTTTGGAATAGACCTTTTTCTAGATACTCAACCTATCTCTATTTCGCAATACAGAATGGCTCCAGCAGAACTGAAAGAACTAAAAAGAGCAGTTGAAGGATCTCCTAGATAAGGGATTCATCAGACCCAATTTCTCCTCATGGGTTGCACCAGTTCTATTCATACGTAAGAAAGATGGTTCTCTTAGAATGTGTATTGACTACCATCAGCCGAACAAAGTCATAGTCAAGAACAAGTACCCACTTACCGGAATTGATGACTTGCTTGACCAACTTTACGAAGCCATTTACTTTTCTAAGATAGTCCTTAAATCAGGCTATTATAATCTCAGAGTTAGAGAATATGACATTTTGAAAAATAATATTCAGAACATGGTATGGTCACTTCAAATTTCTAGTCATGTCTTTTGGTCTTACCAATGCCCCCGCAACTTTCATGGACTTGATCAATAGAGTGTTCAAGCAATACTTAGACATATTCATCATAGTCTTCATAGATGACATTCTTGTCTAACCTGCAGTGAACATGATCATACAGACCATCTAAAAATAGTATTACAGACCCTTAGAGCCCATCAATTATTCTCCAAATTCAATAAATGCAAATTTTTGCTAAGGTTAGTAGATTTCCTTGGTCATATAGTTTCCAGTGATGGCATTAGAGCTAATTCTCAAAAGACCGAAGTAGTGATAAACTGGCCTAGACCCATATCTCCATCAGATATCACGATTTTCGTGGGTTTAGATAGATATTACCGATGGTTTATTGAAGTATTTTTGTCTATTGCATCCCCTATGTCCAGATTGACTCAGAAGAAATTCAAGTACTAGTGGTTAGATTCTTATGAGAAGAGTTTCCAGTAGTTGAAGACTCGACTCACTAAAGCCTCAGTTTTGACTTTAAAAAAGGTTCAGATGGTTTTGTTGTGTATTATGATGCTTCTAGAGTTTGTTTGGGGTATGTTTTGATGCAGAGAGGGCCGGTCATAGCCTATGCCTCTATAAAGCTTAAGCAACATGAAAAAAATTACCCTACTCAAGATCTTGAGTTATAAACTATAGTGTTTGCCTTACAGATTTGGAGGCACTATTTGTATGGGGTACATGTTGATGTGTTCACATACCGTAAAATTTTGTAGCATGAATTTTCACAGAAAGACTTGAAATTACGTCAGAGAAGGTGGTTAGAGTTGTGGAAAGACTATGACATGAGTATTCTGTATCACCCGAGAAAGGTCAATGTAGTGGCTGATGCTCTTAGTAGATTGTCCATGGGTAGTTTTGCTCATATTGAGGATGGTAAGAAGAAGTTAGCTCAAGAAGTTCATCAGCTTGTCATGTTGGGTGTTTTTTTTTTCTATTCAACTTACGGTTGTGAATGGATGCAGAATAGTTTGAAATATTCTTTGGTTTCTGAGGTCAAAGAAAAGTAGTAGAGAAATCCCAGTTTAATTAAGATGAAAGATTCAATTAGAGATCAGAAAGTAGAGGTTTTCTCCTAAGAGGGAGATGGTGTGTTGCATTGCCAGGGTAGATTATATGTTCCAGGTATGGATGGCGTGAGGCAGTGGATTCATGAAGAAGTTCATGGTACACATTACTCGATCTACCTAGGGGCTACTAAGATGTACCGTGACTTGTGGGAAGTCTATTGATGGAGTAGGATGAAGAGATGCATTGCAGAGTTTGTGGATAAGTTGTCTACATGCCAGCAGGTAACGATTGAGAACCAAAAGCCTAGTGGGTTTATACAGGAGTTCAGTATTCCCAGTTGGAAGTGGGAGGAAGTAAACATGGACTTCATGATAGGTTTGCCTCGTACTCATTGTCAGCATTATTTAATTTGGGTCATTGTGGACAGGATGACCAAATAAGCCTATTTCTTGCCTGTTCATACCTCTTACTCAGTCGAGTATTATTCCAATCTCTATGTTAGAGATTTGGTATATAATACCCTAATTTTTGTAATCGGAATGCTACACAGTTCTTATGACCTCGAAGGACCACAAGCTAACCCATGACTGATATTTGTATCTATACTCTGCAATATATGATGTAATAATGCGGAAAAACGTAAACAATAGGCCATAAGTTTCAACTGATAAACGTAATATCCATATAGGTGGAAATACCCAAAAACAACTGAAGTCTGAATCAAATCTGAAAGCCTCTAAATATTGTCTGAGTAAGGAGTTGAAAAAACATGTCTCCAACTAACTCCATCTAGCAAAATTGAACTGAAATAATAAATGAAATAAAATAATATCATCCTCAAATGGATGAGGACTGACTGTAACTCTGAGACTGGAATGCTACTACTAATCTGGAACACGTTCCTTTGAACCTATGGTGTAACATAAGAGAAAGCACCATAGCGCAAATGCGTCAGTACATCTAAATGTACTGAGTATACGAGTGAGGTAGGCTAAATGCAAAGGGTTATATGCATAAAAAATGCTAACTAATATGAACATGAGAATACTTACATGCATAAGAAACTATAACAGAACTAGTGGTGATACTGACTATTGAGTCTGAATACTGACGACATGACTTTACTGATACTGAGATACTGAATAAATGAATGACTATTTCTGACAGTTTAAATTATAAAGAACTAGTCTGATTGACTGTGTCTAACTGTACTGAAACTTAATACTGATAACATAAGCTATGGCAACTGACATAACTGATATAACTATGATGATGACAAGACCGATGTAACTGATACTAAGAAATTGTATTTAATAGTTTGAATTCTGATGGAACTATCTAAGTTCCGTTCTATATGGAGTAATTGAATTTGAAATCAGTCCTATCTTGTGGGTGATCTTTAAATCTGATGATTCTGATACTGATGAACTGTAGTTGAGATCAGTCCTTTCTAATGGGTAATCTTGAAGTCTCTTTATAATAATAAGGATTGACTGCCTCTAAAAGTACTGAATTTGTACTACTGAACTGAATTGACTGTATATGACAGTCCTGAATCTGTAATTGAAATAATGAGATGTATCATCTAACCGACATGCCCCATGCTAAGCTGACTAGGGTCTAATCTCTACCCTGACTGGAAGGGTGTCAGTACCATGCCACTAATAAAGATAACTGATGTGGAGTAAGTCCTAATATAGCGGGTGACTCCTGGGATCAGTCCTATACATATAAATATGCTAACGGGTACTCATAAGTATGCCAGTCCTATCTAACGGGTGACATCTCATACCTACGCTGGCTACAAAGTTCTAGAACTTAGGGATTTCTTCTAAGGATCTCCATCCTTTTTAGCGGTTGAGTCCCCATCCCTAGGCTCACTCGATGTTGAATTCTACTCCCATCTGAAAGACACTGAACTGGATAACTGAGCTAAACTAAATAATTGAATTGAACTAATTAGCTAAATTGATACTGATTAACTAAACTAATACTAGTGGTATTGTTTAGTGGAGCTAAACTAAGTTTACTATGTTCCCTTGACTGAAGGAACGTACTAATTCTGAGGACTGACTAAGAGTACTAAAATTACTGAGATCGCTAGGAATACTGTTATTACTGAGATTACTAAGTACTGAGGTTACTGAACTACTAAGACTGCTGAGATTTATGAGTTTTCCTGAGTCACATGACTAACTTAATACTATAGACCATTGCTTGACTGAGAGTATCGTGATAATATAACATAGAACTAGGCACACAACTATATTATTTTGGGTACAAGTACCCCCAGGTCTCGATGGAAGGAAACTGACACACATGAATGACTTGATCATAATAATAGAGTCCACAATTCACAATATCATAAGTAGGGGATTTCATACTACACTTGGTTTTCAACATCTTATACATGGAAGGGGATGCACACAATATGTATATACTTGCGTTTCTTCAATATAATACTCATTCCATATCACAA
Source organism: Capsicum annuum (assembly GCF_002878395.1). Lineage (NCBI taxonomy): Eukaryota > Viridiplantae > Streptophyta > Magnoliopsida > Solanales > Solanaceae > Capsicum > Capsicum annuum. The sequence continues at coordinate 25,105,247 of NC_061119.1, forward strand.
CAATAACACTCAACAATAACGTGGAGTTCATGCAGAATCATAAAGAATAGAACATGGGCTTGTCAGTTAAGCACTATTAAGTCATAAAAACATGGATTCTATCATTCTTGGCCTTTTATCAAACACCTTACATGTACAACTTTGGGCATAGGTGTACTTATCAATTTCACAATCTTAATCCATCCAAAATTCATGGGTTTCAATTAACCTACTCACATGCTTCATGAAAAACACATCAAGATACAACCTTGAAACCAAACAACATTCATCAACATGAATTTAGTCATAACACAACAAGAAAATCACAATTTATAATTTAAAACATGATTCTTGAGCTCCATGGATGAAAGGGATCCATGGATGAACACTACGCTTACCTCACTCGGGGTTCTTGACATTTTTGAACTTGAAGGGTTTGAAATCCTTTGATTCTTGAAGTGGATTGGATCATGTTCTTGGGAATTAAATTTAGAGAGAAACACTAGGTTTTTTTGGGGAATAACAAAAGCAAAATGGTTGAATTCGGACTCATCTGGGTATATAGTTGAGTGGTAAGTAACCAAAATACCCATGTTAAAATGACCTAGAAATAAACTGAATATGGCGTGTGGCGGTACGACTGATGGTCCATCAGACCCTTGACGGTCCATCACTTAGCCCATCAGACGTGGACCAGAAATGGGGTTCACTTGATAAGAGTTGACGGCCAGGATGTCGGTCCGTCAAAACTTTGATGGTCCATCAACTCGTCTGTTAGTCCTTATCTAGTACGTGGCTCAACTTCCTTGGTTGTAATGGTAAAAGTGGCGGTCCGTCAACTTGGCCGTCATACCTAGGCATTTCTGATAGTTCCAAGTAAAACATCCATAACTTCCTCGTCTGATGTCGGATTTGGACAAAATTGGTACCGTTAAAAATCTAACTCAATTTCCCATATGATAGAAAGTGAAAATCTTAAAAATACCACATGTATAAAGATAGGTTTGCATTTCAAAGTAAGTCCTAGCATCTTTGAGATGGTTTCTAGCTAGGAAAAAGGCACAGGTATTACAAAACATGGCGCTATTATTGGTTTGGATTTTTAAAGGTATTACATAATCAGATTGTACAGAGTTTCATTATCCATCATTTTAGATAGAGGTACGCAGTTCACCTCTCATTTTTGGAAAGCCTTCCAAAAGGGTCTTGGTACCCAAGTTCACTCCAGTACAGCCTTCCACCCCCAGAAAGATGGTCATGTATAAAGGACCATTTAGACTCTAGAAGATATGTTAGGAACGTGTATCATTGACTTTAAGGGTAGTTAGGATGACCACTTGCCCTTGATTGAGTTTGCATATAATAATAACTATCACTCCAGTTTTTCAAATGTTCCATTTGAGGCTCTTTATAGGAGGAGATATAGATCTCCCATAGGTTGGTTCAAAGTAGGTGAGGAGTATTGGATGCCTTAGAGAAGATTCAGTTGATCATAGAGAGGCTTAATACAGCCCAGAGCCGACAGAAATCGTATGCAGATATGAGAAGGAAGGATCTGGAATTTGAGATTGGCAATTTTGTATACTCGGAAAGAAAAAGAAGCTCAATCCCCGATATGTCGGTCCTTACAAATCTCTCATCCGTTTTGGAAAAGTTGCTTACGATCTTTATTGTCCTTCAGACTTAGCTTCATACACTAACTGTATCACGTCTCCTTACTAAGGAAATACATTGGTGATGCAGCAGTTGTAGTCCCTATAGAGGGTATAGATATTCAGAATAGTCTCTCTTATGAGAAAGTCTCAGTCAATATCCTTGATCCTCAGATTTGCAAACTGAGGAACAAAGAAGTTCCTTTGGTCAATGTTCTTTGGCGGAATCAATTCATTGAGGTAGCTACTTGGGAAGCAGAACAAGATATGCCAACGAAGTATCATCACCTCTTCTCTGCAAACTCAGACTTAGCTCAAGGTAATAGTCTTCCTAAGATTTACTCAGTTCCATGCTCATATTACCTTTACAAATTCGGTAGCAATTACCCCTGCATATCATCCTCATGACAGTCATGCATTCATGAATCAATTCAGTCATGTATTCATGCTTTAATTATGCATGTTCAGTATGAAAACTCTTTTTATCAGTACTTTCAGTCATGCAATTATTCTTTAGTTGTTCATGTTTGGTAAGTAAACTCAGTCTATCCATATTCTCAGCTTAGTTAGTCTCATTCGAGAATAAATATTCCCAAAGGAGAGATATTGTATGGCCCCACAAAAGTCATGCCATTTCAGTCATATATTCATTGACAAAAGAGGTCCCAGACTTAATTCGATCCTTACGACCTTAAAATGTTGATTTTTAAATTGATTCATGATCAGGGATGTCAATATGTGTTTTCGGATGAGATTTGGATTTTTCATACATTTTTAGTAGCCTAATTGGATGTCCAAAATAGTGAATCAACGCGATCTAGATGCATCGCATTATCCATCGCATCGACAGTATCATTACTATCTCAAGTGTACAATTTCCAATGAGCCGATGCGATAACTATGCATCGCATCGGCAATCACATAGACCGCATAGATGCAACGCGTTGGTCTGCGTGTCACTGAGCATATTTTTATATAATTAAGTCCGTATCTAGAGGGATAATTAAGTCAATTTACCTACTTTTATGTATCCCTAAAAAAAGAAATTTAGCTATCCTAAGGGAAAAATCACTCACTTTCTCTCAAATTCTCTCAAAAACAAAACCCTAGGTCATTCATGTCAAGTCCAAGCTTTATGAACACACCAACGATTTTCACAAATTTAATTACCAAGGTATGTTAGGTGTTCATTCTTGGGTTTCCTTCCACCCTTGAAGTTCAAGAACCCTATTTAAACTACAAGTTTTTGATTTCACAATTTACATGTTTGAATTTGGATTGTGTTCATGTATGTATTGATGTTTGGTTTTCAAATTAACATTCATTACAAGTTTCAAGTGAATCAATTAGCATATTTGTAGAATTATGTGATTCTCATATTAAACCCTTGAATTGCAAGTTGAATGTTGTAGCCATAAAGTTTATATTTTGATGAATTCCATGTGCATTAATTGAGTAGTGTATTCATGACATGTTATCATGTGGTCCCATTCATGTATAAATTCATCCCTCTCAATTTTTGACAAAATGTCTAAATAAATGCATGGTGAATAAGTAGTTAATGTAGTGTTTTCAAGATTTTTCAATGTTTTGCTATTGATGTTATCGAGTCCTGGGGGTATTCAATACCCAAAAAATCAAGTTGTTTACCTAGAATTACAGTAGCTAAAGAATAGTCTCTGTAATTTCACAAACAGTAGTACTCGGTCAGTTACAGAACTTAGTGAACTTAGTCCAGTTCAGTCAGTTCTCCTGATCAGTATAAGTTCAATCAAGCCTAGTACAGTCTAGCGGTCAATTCAGTGTCTATTCAGTTAGGAGTAGGATTCAGAAATGAGTGAACCTAGGGATGGGAGATCACCTACCAGTTGTGAGTGTGACCTTTACTAGTAGTCCCTTAGTTGCAGAACTACGTAGACAACATAGGTTAAATATATTAACCAACTAGTTGAGGGTTGATAAAGTGTTCACCTGCCAGTTGAGGGTTACACATATCTCACCTGCCAGATGACGGTGATTCTTTTGTGGATCCACATAGTCATTGTTAGTACTAGTGGCACGGTGCTAACACCCTTCCAACTGGGGTCACAGGTTGGACCTCAACTTTATTTATAATTAAGGCCTGCCAGCTAGATTAACACTCTCACAATTATAGTTTTAGTTTCAGACTCAGTGTAGAGCTTAGTTTAGTTTTATAGAATTAGGACCGTCAGAAATAGTTACCCAATTATCAGTAATACAGTTATCAGTCACTCCACTATCAACACTTAGTATTTAGTTCTAGTATGACTTCAGATACAATGTACATATATATATATATGTATATGGGCAGTATTGGATAATTAACATTTACAGTAGTTTCAGTTATTCATGTACTGTCATTCAATTATTTCATAATGTTCATTCAGTCAGTTATCATCTCATGCATATGAACCCATGTATATCAGCCTACCTCACTTAGCATACCAGTACATTCAAATTACTAAAACATACTCTTTCTTTTATGCTATGATATCTCATATCATAGGTTCAGACGAACGAGTTCCTAACTGTACTTAGTATCACAGGTTATTAGCAGCAGTTATAGTGGTGAATCCTTATATTTTGATGAAAAAGTTATTTATTTTAGTATTCCACTAGTTTAGCATGTTTAGTAGTCAAAGTTAATAGGGGGCTTGTCCCATCAACTCCTTATTCAGACAGTTAGAGGCTTTCAGACTAGAGTAGTTCAAACAGATATTTAGTTTTTCCGTATTACTATCAGTATTCAGTATTTATTTTAGTATTTGAGAACCTTATGACATTTCAGTTATACTTCTGCATATGTTATAAGTATTATTATTTAGTGCTCACAACAGGTACCAGTCATGGGTTAGCTTGTGGTCCATCGGGATTGTAAGAACCGTGTGATATCTAGGGTGTGGACTTGGGGCGTTAATATTCTGAAGAGATCCATCTACTCCACATTTTTGAAAATATTATAAGGTGTAAATCAGCTCATAAACTTTAGAGGATCCTCAACCAGCTTTTCAATAAGAACAATGAAGTCCGGCTACAAATATTAAAGAATAAATTTGTGAACATCACTCAAGGTAATCTTTCCATTGTAGAGTACTTTTTAAAGATTAAGAACTTATGTTCTGAGATTTATTTTTTGAATACGGATAAGGCTATCTCTAAAGCCCAAATGAGAATAATTGTTATTCGTTATTTGAAATCAGAATACATTTCTTTTGTGACATCAATTCAGGGATGGGTCCTACAATCATCCCTAGAGGAATTTGAGAATTTGTTTTCATCACAAGAGTTAGTTTTCAAGCAATTGGCTGGTGAATTTGTCAAAGAAAGGGAATAAAATGCTCTTGTAGCTTACAAAAGGAATATTAAAGGAAAAGCAAGAGATAGGCCTCACTCCAATTCTCAAGTGGTTCAAGCTCCCCTGGAAAGAAGGAAGAGTCTCTTAAAAATTATAGTAAGAATTCTTTCAGCTGTTATCAATGTGGCAATACAGGGCACATAAGAAGATATTACCTTAGCCATAGAGAGAAATATGGCTCATACTGAAAAAGTTGTTGAAGAAGAAGGCTGGGGAATATGCTTAAAAGCTAAAAGTCGATCCATAAATGCCTTAACTTCCATAAATTTGAAAAAAGATTAGACTGGATATAACACAATCCATCTTGTGGAGAAGAAAGACACTGATAAGAAGCAAGAAAAATTTAAAGACATTTAGACAGGTGACATGGTAGCTTCTATCAATGAAATCGAAGAAGCAGATCTTGAAAATGGCAATAAAAGTCTGGACATTGAGAATATTGAAATAGATTTTGAGCAGACAGTGTCTGAAGCTCTATATGTCGGTGATGACTTTATCAGAGAGGAATTAATGGTAGTAGAAATTGAAGACTCTAATCAATCATCTATTGTATCAAGTTCAATCACTACTAAAAACAACTGAAAAATGACCACAAAAAACCGACCACATGTGGTCGATTTTTTATGTTTTTTTTAATTCTAAATTAAGCGACCACATGTGGTCTCTTTTATATTTTAAAATCTCAAAATAATTATTTCAATAATTTTTATATTAATTATTAATTATTTTACAAATAAAAATTTAAAAAAATAATAACATCAACCACTTGTGGTCAAGTTTCTTAAAAAATATATAATTAAAAAATATTTTCAAAATCAACCACTACTGGTCGGTTTATAAAACTTATTTATTTAATTTATTTTTTAAAAAAATCGACCACTAGTGGTCAATTTTTAACTTTTTAAAAAAGATTAAGAAACCGACCACTTGTGGCCGGTTTTATTTAAATAAACAAAATTATTTAAAAAATCAACCACTTGTGGTCGGTTTTTGAACTAAAAATAAAATAAAAAGTAAATAATTTTTAGTAACAAATAATTATATAGATGTAATCAAATATATATATTATTTTTATTAAATGTAATTGTATATATAATCTTATATATATATATATATATACATATATATATAATTTTTTGAAATTACACTAATCACACGTAGTCGATAACGAGTATAATAATAATAAAAATCAATCATTCTTAAATTTTGTGAAAAAATACACTAAAAATATATATCAAACAAAATAAACAAATTATGTTAAACGTTATCTTTATCTTTTACTTATGTTTTAATATATAAAATAAATATTCTTCTTTGTATATACGTTAAATGACGTTAAAAGTGCATAATCTTTGTATAATGAATATCTGTATATACATATCATACCATTTAGATAATGATATTATGTTACTATTCCATTCAAAATAATGTAATATATAACTTATATTTCATCAAAATATAATGAACGTGGTCAATTATAAAGTAATATACTTATGAATGTGCTATATATAGTACCCATTCTAGAGTTCATATACATAAATATCTTCATAAATATATAAATATATATAGATCATGTAGTGATCGATTGATGAACGATGTAGTCAAAACCTAATATTATACTAAGATAATCAAATATAATTAATCGACCACTCATCTGAGTATGTATAAGAAGTACATCGCATTATATTATTGGATAATATACTTGTGTACGTATGTGATATATATAGTACATATTTAGAACTTGATATAGTCGATAGTGTGTATATGTGTGTGTATGTATAGGTATATATATATATATATACATATTATACAGTGAAGGTATATTAATGACATAAGATAATGTAATCGATAATTCATCTAAAGATTTGTTAAATATGTTGAATATTAGTATGGGGTAGTTAAATCGTGTATTTGATGTTATAGTACCTATTTGAAAGGTAACAGACAATTAAATATATGTATATCTCGTGTAGTGACGTATGCAGTAATCAAAAACTAGATAACTGAATGTATATATCAAAATATTTTGAATGACATATTCATTTATATGATACTATAGAGGATCAAAGTAATAAAATGATGTACGTTGATGTGATATTAATGTAAGTTAGTCAAAATAATCGATAACTCATCAATGTATGTATACGAAATATGTCGCATTATATTACGGGGTAATATACTCATGTGCATATATAGTACGTATTTAGAACTTGATATATATAGTAGATAGTGTGTATGTATAGGTATATATAAAGTATATATACATATTATGTAGTAAAGGTATAATGACAAAAGATAAACTAACCGATAATTACCTGAGTATATGTGAAATACGTTGTATATTATTCTGGGGTAGTAAAATTGTGTATGTAAAGTATGTAATACGTATTCGAGAGTGGATATATACACACACACATATATATATGTATATAATGTAATGATCGATCGATGAACGATGTAGTAAAAATCTAGCAGAATCTACTAAAAAACAATGAATACCTTGATTTGAATCGATTTAAGTAATAATATATTGTACATTGATGTGATATTAATGTAAGCTAGTCAAATTAATCGATAACTCGTCAAAGTATGTATAAGAAATACATCACATTATATTATGGGGTAATATACTCGTGTACATATGTGATGTATATAGTACGTATTTAGAACATTATATAATCGATAGTGTTTATATGTGTGTATATATATAGGTATATATATAATGTATATACATATTATGTAGTGAAGGTATATTATAATGACATAAGATATTAAACTAACTGATAATTCATCTGAGTATATGTGAAACAAGTAATAGATAATTTATCTGATTATAACATACTGTATTACGAGGCACACATATATATAGATACAATATTGTATTTAAAATTTAATGAACCAATAATTTTAATTTGTTAAAAATTAATTTTAATTTATTAATTTTAATTTATATGCATTAATAGTTTTTCAATAGTAATTATTTTAAAACTAAATTGAACACATATTTTATTTCGAAAATAATTTGGTAAAAACCAACCACATGTGGTCGATTTTCAAAATTATTTCCACAAAACCGATAACATGTGGTCGGTTTTCTAAAAATTTATTTTGCAAACCTGCCACATGTGGTCAGTTTTTTGAAAATAAAAAAAAATTAATTTCAATTTGACCTGAGCCGACCCTATACCCATCTAAATATTAAACCCAAAACACAACAAACCACACATAAACAACCCCAAAACAAACAAACAACCCACAAAACACACATGCATGATGCGTGCGATGCACACACACAGCTCTTTTGCTGATGGTAAATCGACCTCCAGCGACTCCACGCACACAAGTATGTTGCTCCCTTCTTCTCTTAACTAACCATTTCGACTAACACACATTAGAAGCTTGAGTTTTCCAAGATTTGTTATTTTGTTTGTCAAATTTTTCATTAAAAGGTTGAGTTGTCCGAGATTAATTGTTTTGCTTGTCTATTTTTTGTTGATTTTAACTTTAAGCTTCATTAGAAGCTCGAATTAGCGGAGCTTTATTGTTTGATTTTTTCAAATTTATGTTTAGTTAGATTTTGTGCTTTATTAGGATGTTCAATTATTGATGCGTAAGTAGCATTATAGTTTCATTACTTTTTCTTGTCACTCTTCTAGTGTCTTTTGCAACTCTATTACTTCTTATTTTTGCAGGTTGTATGAGAAAAGGTTATCACCATTTCCCTTTCTTTTTCTATTATGAGTTGGGTGAGCAAGTCCCAACTATGATAATATAATTATAGGGGTTCATTCATATTCAAGAAAGTTTGAGTCTCGGTTCTGTAAATTGATGATTCTTTTTGACATGTGGGATTACTTCAGTCAACTTTTCTTGTAAATTGTTTTAGACTTTATATTTTTCTATAAACAAGATATTTCTGAGGGCTAATGGTGCATAATTTTAAACTCATGCACCATTGTTGTTGTTACTCAAAAGAGAATTCATAAATGTGATGGCTTCTACTAAATTGTTATTGCAATTGTTTAAGCCAATGATTATTATTTTGAATAATTTTATTGTTTGACAAAATGCGAATTCGGGAAAGGATTGCTTTACGATTTTACAAGTGTCCGCTTATCTCTTTCTCTTTAATTTAGGCCAAACAAAGGTAAGTTGATTTATCTTTATTTTGTTATTGTTCATATTGAAGTCTACTGAAGACATGTGTGGCCTTGTTCAATTCACTAGCATTGCTATTGTTCATATTGAAGTCTAGTGAAGTCGTGTGTGGCCTTGTTTGATTAACTAGCATTGTTGTTGACATCTTGTTGGTCTGGTTGTTGTTTATTTCTTGTATTGTGAACTTGATCTTGTACCATTTGGTATGAAAGCTCCAGGCTTGGTTTTCAATGTGTAGGGACTTTAAAGGTGACTTGGTAGGTTGACAATGATTAAGTGTAGGGACTTTGAAGGTATTTTTTTAATTTTGAATGTGGTTATGCTTGGTCACTTAGTAAATTAAAAATGATTAAGTGTAGGGACACTAAAGGTGACTTGGTAGGTTTAAAGTGGTTATTCTTGGATACTTGGTAGGTTGAAAATGATTAAGTGTATGGACTTTAAAGGTAAATTTTTTGTTTTGAAAGTGTTTATGCTTGGTGACTTGGTAGGTTGAAAATGATTAAGTGTAGGGACTTTAGAGGTGAAATTTTTGTTTTAAATAGGGTTATGCTTGGTTACTTGGTAGGTTGAAAATTATTAAGTGTACAAACTTTAAAGGTGAATTTTTTATTTTGAAAGTGGTTATGTTAGGTGACTTGGTAGGTTGAAAATGATTAAGCACAGGGACTTTTTAGGTGTTTTTTTGTTTTGAATGTAGTTATGCTTGGTTACATGGTAGGTTGAAAATAATTAAGTTTAGGGACTTTAAAGGTGACTTGGTAGGTTGAAAGTGGTTATGTTTGGTTACATGGTAGGTTGAAAATAATTAAGTTTAGGAACTTTAAAGGTGACTTGGTAGGTTGAAAGTGGTTCTGTTGGTGACTTGGTAGGTTGAAAATAATTAAGGGTAGGGACTTTAAAGGTGAATTTTTATTTTGAATGTGGTTGTGCTTTGTGACATGGTAGCTTGAAAAGTATTAACTGTAGGGACTTTTAAGTTTTTTTTAGTTTTAATAGTGGTTATGCTTGGTGACTTGGTAGGTTGACAATGATTAAGTGTGGGACTTTAAAGGTGAATTTTTTGTTTTGAATGTGGTTATGTTTTGTGACTTGGTAGGTTGAAATGATTAAGTGTAGGGACTTTTTAGGTGCTTTTTTTTATGTCGTCATGCTTGGGTACTTGGTATGTTTAAAATGATTAAGTGTAGGGACTTTAATGGTGAATTTTTTGTTTTGAATGTGCTGGTGCTTGGAGACTTGGTAGGTTGAAAATGATTGAGTGTAGTTGAAAATGATTAAGTGTAGGAACTTTTAAGGTGTTTTTAATTTTGAATGTGGTCATGCTTGGTTACATGGTAGGTTGAAAATGATTAAGTGTAGGGACTTTAAAGGTGAAATTTTTGTTTTGAATGTGGTTATGCTTAGTGACTTGGCAGGTTGAAACTGATTAAGTGTAGGGACTTTAAAGGTGAATTTTTTGTTTTGTATGTGGTTATGCTTGGTGACTTAATCTAATTAGCTGAATTTGATTGATTGTGTAGATGGAACCTGATTATAGCTGGCTATATATCAACGGAACAATGATAGTAGAATGGGTATTAGGGAGTAATTTATTAAAGGTGTCAAACGATTTGTTGAAAAAGCTAAGACACTTGATGTTTGGTCACGTTTTGGGGCTATTTGTTGTCCTTTTGTTAGATGTGATGGTATAAATCTTTTAAAAGAAGAAGATGTGAAGAAACATATTTATAGGAAGCGGTTCCATGAGGACTTTTTAAGATTTCGTACTTTTGATGTTGATGTTGGTCAAAATAACTTTGTTGTTGGAGAAAGTAGTAGGTCTGCATAACATAATGAATATCAAGATACTGGGATGATATAAATGATGCATGATGCTTTTGGGATGCAACATGGGAATGACTTTAGGGAAAATGTTGAAGATGTTCCTGATAGCGAAATGGGCAAATTCTATGAACAATTGCATGCTGCTAGTTATCCTTTGTTTAATGGGTGTTCGCACTCTCATTTGTCTTTTCTTTTTACATTATTAAGAATTAAATCTGACTGGAATATTGCTGAAGGAGGAATGGATTCAATGATAGACCTTATTGAAGAGCTAGTTGACCCCGGCTTAGAGGTTCCTAATACTTTCTATAAGTTAAAAGGATTGGTGCCAAAGTTAGGTATCTCCTTGGTTAGAATTGATTGTAGTGAAAATGGTTGCAAGTTATACTTTAAGGATGAAGCTAACCTAGAGTCCTGTAACTTTTAGCAGCACCCTTGATATAAGCGTTGTTCTAGTGAAAATCAAATTGCGATTAAGGCAATACATTATTTACCTCTAATACCAAGGTTGAAGAGGTTGTATGCTTCAAACAGATGAGATCCTTATATGAGATGGCACAGTGTAAATAGAAGGCCCACTGGTGTTATGTGTCATCAATTTGATGGAAAGGCTTAGAAGCATTTTGATATAACTTATCCAAATTTTGCAAATGAGCCATGAAATATTCATTTAGGATTATGTGTGGATGGCTTCTCTCTTTTTTTTTATTGGTGCTGCGCCATATTCTTGTTGGCCTGTATTTATCACCCCGTATAATTTTCTTCCTGAAATATTGATAAAATTCAAATTTTATGGCATGGGGGGGTTGAAACTTGGGATATCTCACTTAAAAAGAATTTCAATCTGCGTGCATATCTAATGTGGATTGTTAATGATTTTCCTACTTATGGAATGTTGTCTGGGTGTATGACAGCTGGAAAGCTGGCTTGTCCATACTGCAGGAATTAAAAAAATCTTTTACATTGAGCCATGGCAGGAAAAATTCATGGTTTGATAGTCATCGTTGTTTCTTGCCACCTGATCATGAATTTAAGAAACTCAAGAATGCATCAGAAGAAATAGAAGGGAAAATAATGGTCCACTTCCAAGGCTGTCTGGTCATGACATCTGGGAGATAGTTCAGGATTTTCCTAAAGCCAGAGAGGAACCATTGCAAAGGCTTGATAGATATGGCGTTTCACATAACTAGATCAAGCAAAGTATATTTTAGGAGTTAGAATATTGGCTAGATAATTTACTTAGAAATAATGTTGATGTCATGTATATTAAGAAGAACTATTTTGACAACTTGTTCAACACAGTTATGGATGTCACCAGCAAAAATAAAGGATAATCCTAAGGCCAGACTTGACTTACCAGAATATTGCAAATGTAGAGAATTACACTTACAGAACGGGACCAATAGAAATGTTCTTAAGCCCAAGGATAGTCTTAAATTCAATTTGGACCAAAAGCATCAAATATGTGAGTGGGTCCAAAGTTTGAAGATTCCCGATGGATATGCCTCAAATTTGGGAAAGAGGGTTGATATGGCGCAAGGACTCTTGCATGGAATGAAAAACCATGATTATCATATTTTGAAGGAACAATTAATTCCAATTGCATTTATTTGTTCACGTGAAAACATATGAAAACCAATAGCAGAGATCAGTTTGTTCTTCAAAGACTTATGTGCTACCACATTAAAAGAAGAAAATTTGGCGCGAATGGAAAGTAATATTATTGTTATCACCAACAAATTGGAGAACATTTTTTCACTAGCATTCTTCGATGTGATGGAACATCTTACCATTCACCTTGTGCATGAAGCTAGGCTAGGTGGTCCAGTTCAAACTAGGTGGATATATCTATTGGAACAGTAAGAAATTGCAACATATTTAAGTTCATGCGTATCTTTTTTTAATATTGTAAACATCTAATCTTAATATTGTGCAGGGCAATTGAAAAATTGAAAAGGGGTCCCAAAAACAAACATAGGGTGGAAGGTTCTATAATTAAGACATATCTTTCAAGAGAAACATATCAATTTTGTTCATACTACTTTCGTGATGAAGTTTCTTGTTTAAGAAACCAATCGAATTGTCATCAGGATGATGTGACTGATCCCTATTTCCAACCGATAACAATTTTCAATCAATCTAGTTTTAAGGCTAAAAAGACCATACATCGCCGGCTCACTCCCACGGATCACAAATCAACAACTTTGTATGTCTTGTTGAATTTTCCAGAAGTTGAGCCCTTTCTGAAGTAAGGAGATTAAAATTTTAACATATCTTATTTTCTTACCCATTCCCTTAAAGAAGCTAATTGTGTTTTACATGTTGGATCTTCAGTTTATTTAAGACTTAATTCCATGAAAATCAAGTGTATGCATCCTTTGTAACATGGTTTACATATAAGGTTCGTAATTGTATTAATATTTCTACAAATTTTAAACATTTAGACATTCCAAAACTAACATATATATAATATACATATATATGTATAATATTTGTAGGTACACCAGTCACCAAATGTAGCTGCATACGATCAACTCTTGAGAGATATTTCTTTGGGTCCAGTTAAAGCCCATGCAATATCCCATTACACAGTAAATGGGTTTAAATTTTCCATCAAACATCACTTCAAAACAAGGAAAACAAATAATAGTGGTATTTGGTTAAGGGTGATGATGATGTTGATTACTTTGGCATCGTACACAAGATCTTAAAACTGGAGGATGCTGGTTTCCCAATGAAAAAAGTTATCCTCTTTCGATGTAAGTGGTTTGACCCAAGCACAAGAGGCATAAGAGCACATAAGGAGCATAACATCATTGAAGTAAAGCACAATAGGTCGTATCCTATTTACGATCCATTTATTCTAGCATAAAATACTTAAACAAGTGTATTATGATCCTTATCCGTTGTGCAGTGATAAGTCTGATTAGTGGGCTATAATTAAAACAAAGCCTATAGGACGGGTGGAAGTTGAAAATGTGTTGAATACTGCGTATCAAAATGAAATGCAGATTGATCACCAGCTAGTGGACATTGACTTGGTGGATAGTTTGAATCGCCAGAAAAATATATTTGAAGAAGTTAATATTGTGGAAGAAGAGGCTAAGTGGGTAGGAGATGAGAAAACTTCTGAAAAGGGTGAATGTTTTGGTGGAGAGTCTTCAAAAGAGAAGGATTAGTTGTGTAGGTTGTATTTATTATGTATTGATGTCATTATGCTTTGTACTATATATTTGCCTTTATGTTTCTTATTTAAGATAGATATGTAATATACTGTTTAAGATTGTTGTTTTCACTTCCTATAAGTTATATAGTAATAAAAATATTTTTGTCTATCTCGTGTTGTTAGAGTGATTTAAAATGTGAATTAGTAACTTGAAATTAGTTACTTGGAATGTTTTCTTATATATTCATTTTGTAGGAACTAACTACTTGTTAACTTTACATATTTTAGATGTCAGGTAGAGGTGACAAAGGTAAGAGAAAAGTCAATCCAATGAAAACAAAAAAAAAAACTCCACCATATAGGCTATCGATAAGTATTCATATATCTGATGGTCGATTTACTGATGCGACAACATGACCCTCATTTTCTTGGTTGTGTTAGCATTCGGTTCTTTCTCCTATGCATATGGGGCCACTACACGAGTCTACACTAATTCAATCTTCTCCTATTATCGTACTACTGCCACCACAGTGCTATTGGACGACTGCTGGCACATCCAGACATCTTCCACCATTAGTACCCTCCAGTAGCAGTCACCCAGGTTAGCATAGTGATTCTACTGGTTCTATTGGGTTGTCGGATTCTCATCTTGATAGCACTTCATCCGGTGCTTCAAATCCGCCCACTCCAGTTCCTACATCATCCCTTGCTTCGCAACCAGGAGACAGTGATGATTATGGGAGGCGTTATCTTATTCCTTTTGGGATAGGGTAAGATTTCTAAATATAATAACATTATTCATTTTTCATTACTATATTATTATGCTCTATGAAATTACTGTTTGATCTTGTGTTGTTGGTTTAGGACGGATGCTGGAGTTGGACAAACTACGAGAAAATGCATTTGTCAGAACTTTAATGGCTACTGGACTAGTTGGTAAAAGGTTCCAGAAATTGACAAGGAAAATATGTTTCAAGAAGATCATGTAAGGATTTAACTTTTCGACTACTTAACACATTATTAGAACAAAAGATTGAATATTATATTTTATTTTTAATGCAAAAATTTTAATGATGGGGTAATGTGAATGCATATCTTATAAAGAGGAACTTTTTCAGAAGATGAAGATCCAAATTTAATGGTCTGTTGGATTACGCCACAACTTGGTACGACTTGACTGGATAAGTGAATCCTTTTGGCAACAGTATATTCGCTATTGGAATAGCGAAGAATACCAATTGTTGAGGGACAAAGGCAAGAAATCTCGGACATCATTTAAGGGTGGGTCCCTACATATTGCGGGTGCCAAAAGTGTAATTGTTGTGGAGGAAAAAATGGTATGTAACTTTTATAGTTTTAATTGTTTGTTTCTATTCAAATTTTTAATTATTTGAAGATTGATAATTTTTTGATATGCGGGAAAAAGAAAAGGGTAGGAAGATACAACACAATGAGCTATTTGAGGAGACATATCTGAGAAAGATAAGGAACCCGACTGATGAAGATGTCTGGGTTGAACCTCTTGTAAAACCTACTCATGTAAGAATCAAAGTTTTAATTTATGAATCTTTTTCTCTAAGATGATATTATTTAAGTATAAATATTTTAATATATTTTGACTTTTAATTTTAACTTTACTTTGAATATAAGACAAATATACGTAGCTTGTTAGTGAGTATCGTAGTATTTCGCCTCCTAAAAGTCAGGGTGACCTACTACCTTAATATGTAAAGGAGGAGTTATGGGGAAAAGTTGTGGGTGCGGCAGTTAGAGGCCATTACTACGAATACCACAAAAAAAATTGGCAATAATATTAGGTCTTCGTCCGGCCCTACATATT
Source organism: Capsicum annuum (assembly GCF_002878395.1). Classification (NCBI taxonomy): domain Eukaryota; kingdom Viridiplantae; phylum Streptophyta; class Magnoliopsida; order Solanales; family Solanaceae; genus Capsicum; species Capsicum annuum. The sequence goes on from NC_061119.1 coordinate 25,121,245, forward strand.
ATAACTCTTCAGTTGATAGAGCAACTATTGAAACACTACAAAATACAGTTTCTAAACTCACTGAAGAGTTTGCTACAAAGAGAGGGTGCAGAAGAGGGAGGATGAAATAGAATCACAAGTCAGGATGCTGCAGCAGCAGTTCAGCACTTTCTTTAGTCTGTAGGGGTTATTCCTCCATGTCCTGGTGATGCAGTTCAGGCTACAAAAGGTCTAGGCCCACTACATGATATAAGCTCAGATGAGTATGCGGAAGACGAGGATGATGACAATGAAGATGAGTTTTAGTTTTTTTTAATTTTTGTATGTGTTTTACTTTGAATTTGGACATTTTGTTGCAGTTCTTACAATTTTGTATGTTTTGTTGTAGTTGTTACACTTATACACTTTTATTGGACATTTTGTATGTGTTGTAGCGGAATTTTGTTTGTTGAGTGGGAATAAATTTGGTTTTTTGTTGTTGTTGCTGTACTGTATTGTTTCATTTACTGCTTTTTATTTTTAAGAAAAAAATTGAAAAAACTGACCACTAGTGGTCGGTTTTAATAAAATTAATAAATTAATTTAAAAAACGACCACAAGTGGTGGGTTTTAATAAAATTAATAAATTAATTTTTAAAAAAGCAAACCACTTGTGGTAGGCTTTTTTTTAAATTAATAAATTAATTTTAAAATAAAAATGACCACTTATGATCGGTTTATTTTAAATTTTTTTATTTTTAAAATTATTTTTTCCTGTTTTAATAAAATAATAATGAATTTTAAAAATATGTATATATTTTAACAAAAAACCCGACCACACGTGGTCATTTTTTAAAAAGCTACGACCTAAACACCAACCACGCTCTTTGATCAGTTTTGTGGTCGGAAATTGGGGTCGCTCTTTGGTTGTTTTTCGTGGTTATTTTTCCTCTTTTTTAAGTAGTAAATCATTGGCTCGAAGCAAATATTGAAAATTGATAAAGAAGCTAACGATCAAATAAATGATGAAGTTGAAGGAAAAGTCTTAATTTCGGATGAAAAGAAACACAGTGTAATTGAAGAACTAGATAAAGAATCTAGTGGTGGATCTTGTTATGGTGTTGAGGCTTCATGGAAAATTAATGGTCAGATCATCTCCAACTCAAATGAAGTAGCTGATTCTGATAAAATTTCCTCATATCATGGAATTGCGTTGAAAGGAGAGGTAATACAAAAGTTAAATCTTGGAGTTTATAACTTTCCTATCATAGGTGTTTCTCCGAATAGTATAGTTGTTGAGGAGCTAAGAGAAAGGGGTAGCTGAGAAACTCAACATTACGAAAATTGGCAAGGAGGTGATTCATATTGTTCTCAAAGGCCAAGGATGACAATTGTCAAGCCAGTCTACTACAAATATGAAAATTTTGTCAATACATATTCTTGTTTCTTCGCAGAGTCATTCATTAACGAAAATTTTTTATCATATGAAAAAGAAAGAGGAGTCACACAAAAATTATTGATATTTTCACTAAGGCATGATTCGAATCTTCGTTTGAGTTCTTTTGCGACAAGTTTAGGGTAGCTTCTAAAAAATCACTTTAAGAGGGAGTGTGAAAATATTAAAGTAGATTATTTGGAATCATAGATTTATAGTTAAGTTTCTAGAATAGTCTAGTGTAGTATTTAGGATAATCAACTTGAAGAAATATCTATATATTCTAGGTAATTCTTGGTAGAAGAATATAGAAAGTTATAGTGTAGTCTCTTTGATATTTGTTCTTAGGAAATGTCTAGATATTCTAGAGTGTTATATATTTGTGGATGATATTTGTAGAAGAGGATAGAACACTTTAGATTTGTAGTATCTAGAATCATCCCTTCACATGTATAAATAGGGAATGGCATTAGGCATGTATACCCAACCCAAAGACAATTCAATTCAAAAAATCTTCTTCATAACAAAGCTTCTCTTTCATAGCATCCTCTTCTTAGATGAATATTTCGATCTTAGTTAATGATCTTGGGATAGCAGAAGGTCTCCCCAATTACACCTTTATACTACTATTCTCTACAATTTAAAGGGAACAGAGAATCATTGGGTAGAAAGTTGTTCTAAGAGTTTTATTTTGCTGATTTCACAAGTATAAAGAACCTGAAAAATTGTTCACAGATTAAGTAGAACACAGCAAGATGGGGAGAAAGCCATTTTAAAATTTGATTATCAGCTTGAATGTTAAATAAAAGAATGTTAACATGTGTACAGGTTAACGGGAGTATAAATTTTGAAGATGTGACTTACAACTTGTCTATGAGGAGAGAGTTTTCAAGTTCCATTAACATACTAAGAAATAGGTAACAATTTGTATAATTTTAAGCGAATAGAGAATCACTATGCAAAAAGTTATTTTGAGAGTTCCTACTCAGTTCATCCATTTATGTACATTTAAAATCATAAGGGTTGAAGTACCAATGTTCATGTGAGGATGCAGTAATTTAGTTTTTAAAATTCCACAGGCATTAACATGAGAATTTTGTAACAGGAGAATAGTCGGAAGAAAGTTGTATTAAATATTTTTTAACAGTTCAATGGTTAAACAAAAGAATTTAGAACGTTCATGGGGTGAGTATCTTAGTTGGCTCTAATGTAAATGTGTGAAAAGATTAAATCAGTGCAATAGCAGGAACATTAAATTAATAGATGTGAACTTACAACTCATCCTGAGGGGAGAAGACTTTTGTTGATGGGAAATCAAATCAGTAACTGTGTTGCAAGGGATCAACACTAATAATGAAAGATAGCATTGATAGCTTTGAAAGTAAAGCAAATAGGAAAACTTTTTGAATCTATACAGATGAATTAGAAATTGATGTTAAAATACAATTTGATTTATTGTAGTTACGTATCATTTGTTACCGCTTTGAAAGTAGATCAATTAGATTGTTCAATGTTTGACAAGCGATCATGACCAGTGGGGAAATAAGTGCTTTTCTTAAAAATTGAAAATGGAAAGAAGGAATTTCAATAGATATGTCGCAAGTGCACTGGATCAAAACGACAAAAAAGGAAATCAAATAGATACGTTGTAAGTGACCAAACGTTGGAATTTAAAGATGGTATTAGTGGCTAGATGTAATTTCAAATTACCATTCCCTTATGAAGGAGATAGTTGTTATTATTGATGGAGGCCTTGTTGGTGGAGGAAGAGGATGTTGATAGATTTAAAAGTTAGCAGATGCGCTAAGCATTGGAATCTACAAAGTTGATTGAGAATTGCAATTGGAAGGGACTGCGGGACAGTGAAAATCGAAGAATGTCTTGATCTACTTACAGATTATTGGACCCTCTTTTACAGTTGTCCAATCTTCTTATCAAAACATTTAATATTGATACGTGTCACCTCAATGGGCTTGTTAAGACTTTTGCCAATAGGAGGTTTCTTTCTTTTAGCCATACAGATTATCACCTGATTGTTACACTGAATTAGATACTCTAGATCAAGCCTGTGAACATCTGTTTTCCCTATGAACTTAATGCTATCATACCATTAAACCTGATGTAGATTTGACATCAAAAAAGAATTTCAAAAATTGTGAAGAACATGTTTTAATTCTAAAGGGAATAAGTTTGGTTAAGGAGGGGCAATAGAGCATAACTATTTGAATTTGTTCGAATTTTGAGAGTTGGAACTTGAATCCTTGATAACATTTTAGTAATGTTATGTCACAAGGCTGGGAAATTATCTGTTATAGTAGAGATTGTTGCCTCTTAAGTTTGTGATGGTTGGAACTTGGAAGTGACGCTTCCCTAAGACTTTGTTGTAGCGTCTATTTATTTTTAAAATAAAGTGGAGTTTTTTAAGGTGAGAGTATTTTATTAGTTTCATTGTATGTTTTTAGAGTTGATTCTTTTAAGGTTGTATAGATTAACTAATGATTACAGTCGGATGAGTTGGGTATATTTTTTGAAGCTCAAATCAAAAACTTTTGCAAGCTTAAAAAAAATTTAAGGTGCTGGTGGAAAACTAAGTTGGTTTCAATATTGGGATGAGGCCATTCATACTGTAGTTTATGAGCTGAATATTTTTTGACAAAAGTAATCATGGGTCGAACACCTTTTGAAATTTGAAAAGGTAGAAAGCCATAGGTAAGTCATTTGAGAATTTTTTGTTGTATTGCATATGCTTTGATGGCATTTGAGAATTTTTGGTTGCATTGCATATGCTTTGATAAATTCTCAACATCATAGAAAGCTAGATGAAAAATCTAAAAATTTTATTTTCTTTGGATATTGCTCTCAATCCAAAGCTTTCATATTTGTATAATCCCACAAATAGTAAAGTGATTATTCGGAGAGATGTTATATTTGATAAAGACGCTTGCTGAAAATAGGAAAGCCATATTTAAAGTCCACAAGTTGTTGTGGGAGATGAAACCAGTCCAAGTGAAGCAATAAGTCAACCTCTTCCTGCAATGCCCCGATTCCCTACCCCTGATGCTACACGGTGATCATAATCCAGAGGGACCACAAGCTAACCCATGTTTGGTACCTGCTGCAGTAACTGAATAATAATACTATAAATTTACAAAACAAAGCAGAAATTTGCCATAAGGTTCAAATATGAAATTAATACTGAATATGGTATCACAATACAAAAACTAAACATCAATACTGATAATTGATCAACTTTCTGAAAATACTCTAGTCTAGAAAGCCTCTAAACTATACGAACTGTGGAGTTGATAGGACAAGCCCCCAACTAACTCCGACTACTGAAAATGAACTGGAATGCTGAAAAACAATCATCTCCTCAAACTATGAGGACTCACCAATAACTCTGTCTGCTGATAATCTGAGCAGCTAAGGGTGTTGTAGAGCCCGTGCATCAGAACCTATGATATAGGACATCATAGAGGAAAAGAAAAGCATACGTCAATACTTTGAATGTACTGGTAGGCTCAGTGAGGTAGGTTGAAATACATGGGTTTATATGCATGAACAATACTAACTGAATAACATGAGTATGACTGAATTAGAGTACATGAATGAATACGTAGACTGTAACTGAGATCATGATAACACTAAATACTGAGTATCAATACTGATTTACTGATATCTGAGTTTATTAATACTATATTACTGATAACTGAATGATTGTATCTAACAGTCTTGATTCTGTGGAACTATACTGAGTTCCGTGCTGAGCTGAATGATTGTAACAGACAGTCCTACTGTAGAACTGGAATAAGTTCTATACTGAGACTGAATCTGAAACTAAGACTATGGGAGGTAATAAACTAACCGACATACCCCTTTCTAAATAGATTAGGGTCTAACTTGTAACCCTAGTTGGAAGGGTGTCAATACCATGCCACGGGTAGAGACAAGCTGTGAGTTAACCCTCTCTGATTCAAAGCTCTTTCGTCAACCCTCACTGGTAGGAAAACTCGAATATGATGTATCAGCCCTCATAATATTTGGAAGGAAAATATCTCAACCTATGCTGGCTAGGTTGTTCTGTAATTGAGGGATTGCTACTAAGGGTCAAACCCTCTGCCGGGAGGAATGACCCCATTCCTGGGTTCGCTCGGTGCTGAATTCTACCCCCAAATGAATAAATACTGAGATGATTTCTAGTCTATATTAGGCTGGACTAAACTATTACTGAATTTACTAAGTTTTGTTGACTGATGGAATATCACTGAATGAGTTTACTGTGGTCCGAACTGAATACTAAACTGGACTGGACTAGCACTAGGTCTACTGAGTTTTTCTTGAGTCCAGTGACAGACTGAGAGTACTATTGACCGTGACATGACTAAGATTATCTTGTAACTGACAGTGGATCTAAGTACATAGCTAGATTATCGGGTATTAAATACCCCCAGAACTCGATAGCATAAAACTAAATCATAGCATAGTATTGAAAGCATAATCATGTGCGTTTGGTCACAACTCATTCATGGAGGCATTTTATCAAACAGTTGCATGATACAATTAGCACATAATCAGACATAACATAATTTCCTTCTCTTATTGGTCCACATAGGCAATTCATCAAACATTTAATGAGCATGATACATGTACATAACATTAAACACAAGTAAACATCACAATTCAACTCCAACTTCACAATTTAAAGGGTTCAACAAGGATTCACATGATACTACATATATATCAACAAATCCCACATGAAACTTAACATAAAACATGTATCAAAATCTTAAGTAACCATTATAAACATGAATATAATCAAACCCAACATGAAATTCATGAAATCCATACTCTTGAAGTTTAAAAATAGTTTCTTGGACTCCAAGGGTGGAAGAAACTCTTGGATGAACACTTCACATACTTTAGTTAGTGAATTCTTAAAAATTAACAGTGGAATCTGAAGCCTTGAATTTGGATTTAATTTACCTAAGGTTTTTGTTCTTGAAAAATTTATGAAAGAATAAATATAACTTGCTAAAATAGGGCTAAATTTCATGTTATAGGGGCTGAAGGGCGTGGATAAAAGACTTAATTAACCTTGAGGGAACGGCTTTTTAATGACTGGAAACTGTGATATCAATGCGCAAATTGATGCACCACGTCGTTGGTATCGATGCGATGACCAATGCCCCGCATCAAGTCCGCATCAGTTCACTAGAATTTACACTGACCTGTGGGAAAAATTATTTGTCGACCTAATGGACGACGTGACACATCATATCACGTTGAATAACTATTTTAGTCACTCAAATATAGTCAAAATAAGGTCTAAAAAATCCAAAACTTGTTCGAGAACACGTATCGACCTTCCTGGTAATGAAGTAACTCAAATATCAACATTTAATGGACGAAAAGGTTGCAAAATAATATTTCTAGCTTTCAAAGAAAAAAATAACACTAAATCTAAATACTTTGCTAGAATTTTCTAAGTCTGCGACCCCCTTAACAAGCTTAAAGGACTGAATTAAGCTAAAAATTTTGCGGGATCTTACGTTATCTCCCCCTTGGAAACATTCGTCCTAGAATGAGATTGACTAAGTTGAGAATACTGGTAGACTGAACTTACTTATTGGACATGAATATCTTAATCATGATTATCTAACAAACATTACTGACATACTGAATTTCATACTAAACATGCATATCTGATGCATGAGTACATGACTGAGTTGTATCATGAATGTATGACTAGGATTACTGATAAACTGAGTTCCTCATATGGAACATGCATATTCGATGCACCAATACATAATGAGTATGCTATGGTAACTGATACCAAGTTTGTAATGGAAATCTAGGCATGAAATTGAACAAGCTTAAGGAAAATTATTACCTTGGGCCAAGTCTAAGTTTTTGGAGAAGAAGTGAGGATACTTGGTTTGCATAGCTGCTTTCTCTTCCCAAGTAGCTCCCTCAATGTACTGATGTTGCCAAAGGACTTTGACCAGAGGGACTTCTTTGTTCCCGAGTCTGCAAATCTGATAGTCAAGGATTTCGACTAGAATTTCTTCATAAGAGAGGCTGTTATAAATATCTATATCCCCTACGGGGAGTCTGGCTGATGGGTCACCTATGCATTTTTTTAGAAACGAGATGTGAAACACTGATGAACTGAAGATAGATCTAAAGGAAACTCAAGCTCGTAAGCTACCTTTCCGAAATGGCTGATAATTTGGTAAGGACCGATATATCGGGGACTGAGTTTCCCTTTGTTGCCAAACTGCTTCACTCTTTTCAAAGGAGATATTTTCAAGTTCACAAAATCACCAATCTCGAACTCGAGATCTTTTCTTTGCACATCAGCATATGATTTTTGTTGGCTCTGAGCTGTCTTCAACCTTTCCCTGATCAACTGAACTTTCTGTAAGGCATCAAATACCAAGTCTGGCCCTATCACTATGGCCTCCCCCACTTCTAACAAACCAATAGGAGATTTATGCCTTCTCCCATAAAAAGCCTCAAAGGGAGCCATTGGAATACTAGAATGATAGCTATTGTTGTATGCAAACTCAATAAAAGGCATGTAGTCATAACAACTATCTTAAAAGTCTATCGAACACGATAGCAGCATATGCTCTAGAGTCTAAATGGTCCTCTTTGCTTAACCATCTGTCTAAGGATGAAAGGCTATACTAAGATGAACTCGGGTACCAAGACCCTTCTGGAATTCCTCCTAGAAATAAGAGGTAAACTAGGTACCTCTATCTGAGATAATAGATAATAGAACACCGTGCAATCTAACCAACTCCTTGATATAGAGTTTTGCATAATTCTTGACTGAGTACGAGGTATGGATTCGTAGAAAATGAGCTGATTTTGTCATTCTATCTATAATGACCAAAACTTAATCATGTTGAAGATGAGTACGAGACAAACCCATCATAAAGTACATATTCACTTCTTCCCATTTCCAGGTGGGAATGCTGAACTCCTACATGGACCCACTAGGCTTCTGTTACTCAATCTTAACCTGCTGGCATGTTGAGCACTTAGCCACAAACTCTAAAATATTCTTTTCATCCAACTCCACTAATAGATCTCCCGCAAATCATGGTATATTTTAGAGGCCCCTGGATGAATAGAGTAGTACACATAATATGCTTCTGCAAGAATTCGCTGCCTTGAGTAATCTATACTTGGTACACATAGCCAACCCTAGCAGCACAACACACCATCTCCCTCTTGGGAGAAAACCTCCACTTTTGTGATTTTAGACTGATTTGTTAAACTTGACTAGACTGGGATCCCTATCCTGCTTTTCCTTCACCTCAGAAACTAGGGATGATTCTGAACTACTCTATATCCACACACTACCTTTTTCTGAATCAACTAAGAAAACACCTAGTTGGGCTAGCTGATGAACTTTATGAGCTAACTTCTTCTTACCGTCTTTAACATGAGCAACACTACCCATAGATATTTTATTGGGAGTGTCGGCCACTGCATTGGCCTTGCCCAAATGATACAAAATACTCATGTCGTAGTCTTTCAACAACTCCAACCACCTTCTCTGATGGAGGTTCAAGTCTTTCTGAGAGAATACAAACTGTAGATTTTTATGATCACTGAATACATCAATGTGCACACCATACAAACAGTGCCTCTAAATTTAAGGAAAACACTACTGCTGCAAACCTCAATATCATAAGTAGGATAGTTCTTCTCATAGGGTTTAAGTTGTCTAGAGGTAGAGGCTATGACCTTACCTCTCTACATCAGAACACATCCCAAGCTAACTCTATTCAAAAGAATCTGACCACAGGAATTTGACATTTTTATGAGTCATTCTGGACATAGGGGATGCAATAAATAAAAATCCCTCAACAAAACTTTAGTAATAGCCAGCCAACCCTAAGAAACTCCTGATTTCTGAAAGAGAGATGGATATGGGCCAGTTTCTCACTGCCTCTGTCTTTTCAGGATCAACTCTAATGACGTCACCGGAAATGATATCGATGAGAAAAGATATTGACCTTAGCCAAAATTCGCATTTACTAAATTTGGCAAACAACTGATGATTTTTGAGAGTCTATAATACTATTCTGAGATGTTCTACATGGTCGTGGTCACTGCAGAAGTAGACAAGAATGCCATCTATGACGACTATGATAAACTTATCCAAGTATTGCTTCAACACATAGTTCATCAAATCCATGAAGGATATTGGGGCATTAGTAAGACTGAAGGTCATAACTATGAATTCAAAGTCACCATACCGAGTTTTGAAGGTTTTCTTCGAGATGTCACATTACCTGACCTTGAGCTGATGATAGCCTAATCTGAGGTCTATCTTGGAGAAGTAGCTGGCACCATGAATTTTCTCGAACAAGTCATCGATTCAAGGAATTTAATACTTGTTTTTTACCATGACTTTGTTTAGCTGACTATAGTCAATACATATACTAAGAGAATTATCTTTCTTATGCACGATAAAATAGGTGCGCCCCACGGGGACACACCTGTCTGATGAATCCCTTATATAGGAGATCCTTTAACTGTTGTTTTAATTCACTGAGTTCTATAGGTTCCATTCTGTATGTAAAAATAAATATGGGTTGAGTATCTAGAAGAAGGTCTTTTTCAAAGTCAATTTCCCTTTCGGGAGGAACTCTAGGAAGATCTTCGAGAAACAAATCTAGGAATTCACATACTACTGACATTGATTCGAGAGTAGGGGTTTCTGAACTAGCGTCACCGACTTAAAAGAGATGGTAGACACATCCCATAGATATCATCTTTCTCACTCGAAAGTAAGAAACAAGCTCACCCCTAAGTACTGAAGTGCTACCCTTCCACTCTAGGACGGGTTCACTCAAAAACTAAAACTGTACCATTCTATTTCTATGGTCGACCGAGACATAGCAGGAATGAAACCAATCCATGTTGAGTATGACATCTAAATTAGTTATCTCTAATTCGACTAAGTCTGTTGGAGTGACTTTTTGAGATATCATAACCCGACAGTTCCTATATACCCGCCTGGCTATGATGTATTTACCCACTGGGGTAGAGACTGAGAAAGGTTCTGCTAGAATTTTAGGACTGACTTCAAAATCAACTGCTATATATTGAGTAAAAATAATAAGGAAGCTCCTGGATCTATTAAAGCATAGATATGTAAATGGAAAACTTATAATGTACCAGTGACCATATTAGGAGAACTTTCCTAATCTTGTCAGGACTTACAACCATAGATTCTGTTTGGGCGTTGGCCACTAGTCGCACTAGATGCGGTACCCTGCTGATTCAAGTGACCAGAATGAGCTGGAGGATGGTTATGCTGACTCTAAGAGCCCACCTGAGGACACTGTCTGACCCTTTAGCCTGGCTTGCCTCAGCCAAAACACATATCACTATCAGCTATATAGATACCCTGGTGGTTTTTACTACACTTCTGACAAAGAGGATTGGTTCAGGCATTCCCGATACTACCCTGGGGTTTAGGGCCTGATGCCCTACCTCTATTGCCATCTTTGAATTATGGCATAGGAGAAATAGCTGAGGACCAAGCTTGAACTAAGGATTTTGGGCAAAACTAAGGACGATCCCGCCCTTTAACTTAGGCTGAGCAAAACTGAAACTACCTATTATCTCTCTCCTTCTCTTTATTCTTGGTATCCTCTATTAGTTGAGCATGGACCATGAGCTTCGATATGTCCATCTTCTAAATCATCATTACAGTTCTACACTTTTTAACAACACTTTAGACACCCTTGACACAAACTTATTCATATTTACGGAAAGAACCTAGCTAGAAAAGCAACTGCAAACTCCTCTCATTCTATGGGCCCTGCATCTACAACCCTCTCTACTTTCCCTTGTTTAAACAACGAGTGTACCACATCCTGTATCTGATATGTGACTAACTCAGCACTCTCAACGGTCATAACCCCCATAGTATCTATAACTTTCTACACCTGATCAAGAAATTTCTGAGTGTCCTCATCTAACTTAGACCCGATAAATGATGGAGGGTTCATTCAGGTGAAATCTCGAATCCTAGAAGCAGCAGTATAGTACACAGGGTTGGCCAGAATAGTAGTCGAGCATTCATTCTAGGCTACCATAGAATAAGATAAGGTGGTGAATGCTGCTATGAACTCAGCATGGGAGACATGCTCACCCAGAGGATCTAGATAGACAGACTGAGAGGCTGGCTAGTCTCTCATTTCTTTTCCCTGAGTCCTCTTTGGTGGCATATTCTATAAACAGAAGACAAAATTGGATTATTCTAAGACTATAGCATATGCTCACCTGCAAGATATGAATTCTGAAAGAAGGAAAACTTTTCCAAAAATATCTCGTAGCCTCTTGTCCATAAGTGTGGCGTGCTACACACCCATGCAAAAGACTCTACTTGATGTGGATTTTAGAATTTCTAGGACTCTACTGAACCTTAGGCTTTGACACTAAGTTTGTAATGCCCTGAGTCTGTACCTAATGCCCTGAGTCTATACCTCAGACACTACATAGTGGTTTTAATCCTGAAGGACCACAAGCTAACCCATGTCTAGTACCTACTGCGATAACTAAATAATAATAGTGTAACTTTGCAAAAATAGGAAGAAATTTTCCATAAGGTTCAAATATGAAATAACTACTAAATACGGTATCACAATACCAAAACTAAACATCAATACTGAAAACTGAAAAACTGTCTGAAAATACTCTAGTTGGAAAGCCTCTAAACTGTCTGAACTGTGAAGTTGATGGGAAAAGCCCCTAACTAACTCTGCCTATTGAAAATGAATTGAAATATTTAAAAACAATCATGTCCTCAAACTATGAGCACTCAGTACTAAGTCTGTCTACTGAGAACCTAAGATGCTATGGTTGCTTTGGAGCCCCTGCGTCTAAACCTATGATATAAGACATCATTGAGGAAAAAAAAGCATGTATCAGTACTTTGAATGTACTTGTATGCTCAGTGAGGTAGGCTAAAATGCATGGGTTCATATCCATGAACAATACTAACTGAATAACATAAGTATGACTGAATGAGAGTATATGCATGAATATGTAGACTATAACCGAGATCATGACAACACTAAATACTAAGTTTGAATAATGGTTTATTGATATCTGAGTTTCCTGATACTATATTACTAATAACTGAATGACAGTATCTGACAGTTTGGATTCTGTGGAACTATATTGAGTTCTGTACTGAGGTGACTGACTATAACTGATAGTCCAAAGTTTGTAGAACTAAACTGAGTTCTATGCTGAGACTAAATCTAAAACTGAGACTATGGGAGGTAATCATTTAAATGACATACCTCTTTTTAAATAGATGGGGGTCCAACCTGTAACCCCAGTATGAAGGGTGTCAATATCGTGCCACGGGTAGAGGCAAGCTGTTAGTCAAACCTTACTGGCAGGAAAACATAAATGAGTTTTATCAACCCTCATAATATCTGGAAATAAGATATCTCAACCTACGCTAGCTATGTAGTTTTGTAACATAGGTATTGTACTAAGGGTTAAACCCTCATCTGGGAGAAATACCACTATCCCTTGGTTCACTCGGTGCTGAATCCTATTCTCAATTGAATAAACACTGATCTAATTTCTAGTCTGTACTAAGCTGTACTGAACAGTTACTAAATTTACTGAGTTCTATTGACTGACAAGATAACACAAAATAAGTTTACTGTGGTCCGAACTGAATACTGAACTAGACATGACTAGTATTGAGTCTTCTGAGTTTTTCTTGAGTCCTGTGACTGACTTAGAGTACTACTGATCATGACATTACTGAGATTTTCTTGTAACTGACACTGGATCTAAGAACACAGCTAGATTGTCAAGTATTAAATACCCCTAGGACTCAATAGCATGAAAGTAAATCATAACATAGTCTTGAAAAGAATAATCATGTGCACTTGGTCACAACTCATTCATGGAGGCATTTTATCAAACACTTGCATGATATAATTCTTACATAAGCTGACATGACCGGATTTCCATATCTTATTAGTTCACTTGGGCAATTCATCAAGCACTTAATGACCATGATAAATGCACATAACATTAAAGACAAGTAAGTATCATCATTTAACTCCAAATTCAAAATTTCAAGAGTTCAACATGGATTCACATGATATTACATATATATTAATTAATCCCACAAGAAACTTATCATAAAACATGGATTAGAATCCCGATTAACCATTATAAACATGAATATAATCAAACACAACATGAAATTCATTAAATCCATACACTTAAAGTTTAAAAATAGTTTCTTGCACTCCAAGGGTGGAAGGAACCCTAGGATGAACACTTCACATACCTTAGTTTGTGAATTCTTGAAAATTAATGGTGGAATCTGAAGCCTTGAATTTGAATTTAATTTACCTAGGGTTTTGGTTCTTGAGCAATTTGTGAAAAAATGAATATAACTTACTAAAAGAGGGCTAAATTTCATGTTATGGTAGTTGAAGGACGTGGGAAAAAGACTTAATAAACCTTAACGATGAGGCTTTTTAATGACTAGAAACTATGTTATCAAAGCACGAACAAACGAGGCGCGTCGTTGGCATTGATGGAATGAATAACGCGCAGCGTTGAGTCCGCATCGGTTCACTAGAATTCGCACTGAGCTGAGGGAAAAATTATCTATCAACGTGATGGATGACGCAACGCATCGATATCGCGTTGACTCACTATTTTGGTCACTCAAACATAGTTTATACGATGTCTAGAAAAACCAAAACTTGTCCAAGAACACATATTGACCTTCCTGATCATGAACTAACTCACATATCAACATTTTTTGGATGAAAAGGTTGCAAAATAAGATTGCCAACTTTTGAGGGCTAAAATAACACTAAGTCATAATACTTAGCTTGAATTTTTTAAGTCTGGGACCCCTTTAACAATCTTAAAGGATTGAATAAAGCTAATAATTTTGCGGAATCTTACATTATCTCCCCCTTGGAAGCATTTGTCCTCAAATGAGACTGAATAAGATGAGAATACTGGTAGACTAAACTTACTTACTGGACATAAATATCAAAAACATACTTATCTGACTGATATTACTGACAAACTAAATTTCATACTGAATATGTATATCTGATGAATGAGTACATGAGTGAGTTGTTTCATGAATGCATGACTAGGATTACTGATAAGATGAGTTCCTTATACAGATCTGCATATCTGATGCATGAATACATGACTAAATATGCATTGGTAACTAATACCAAATTTGTAATGGAAATCTAGGCATTGAACTAAACAAGCTTAAGGAAAACTATTACCTTGGGTTGAGTCTAAGATTGTGGAGAAGTGGTGAGGAATTTGACCAGAGAGAATTCTTTGTTCCTCAGTCTGCGAATCTAATAGTCAAGGATTTTGACTGGAATCTCTTCATAAGAGAGGTTGTTCTGAACATTTATGCCCCCTACGGGGACTACAGTTGATGGGTCACCTATGAATTTCTTTAGCAAGATGACATGAAACACTGGATTGACTGAAGATAGATCTGAAGGAAACTTAAGGTCGTAATCTACCTTTCCAAAATGCCTTAGAATTCGATAAGGACAGACATATCAGGGATCGAGTTTCCCCTTCTTGCCAAACCACTTAACTCCTTTCATAGAAGAGATTTTCAATTAAATAAAATCACCAATCTCAAACACGCGATCTTTTCTTTGCACATCAGCGTATGATCTTTGTCGGCTTTGAGTTGTCTTCAGACTTTCCCTAATCAAATGAACTTTCTCCAAGGCATAAAATATTAAGTCAGGCCCTATCATTGCATCCTCTCCTACTTCAAACCAACTAATAAGAGATCTACACTTCCTCCCATAAATTTCCTAAAACTATAATGCCCAGAATCTGGTAC
>NC_061119.1:25139549-25290526 GCF_002878395.1 Capsicum annuum
CGCCTCATGGGGAAACACTGGGTTTGATAAATCCTTTATCTAGGAGATCCTTCAACTGTTCTTTTAATTCTATGAGTTCTGCAGGTGCCATTTTATATTATGGGATAGATATAGGTTGAGTATCTAGAAGAAGGTCCATTTTGAAGTAGATTTTTCTTTTGGGAGGAACTCCGAGAAGATCTTTGGGAAATATATCTGGGACTTCACATGCTACTGACACTGATTTAAGAGTACGAGTTTCTAAACTAGAGTCCTGGACTTGAACGAGATAGAAGACACATCCCTTAGATATCATCTTTCTCGCCTGAAGGTAAGAAACAAGCTGACCCCTAAGTGCAGAAGTACTACCCCTCCACTCTAGGATTGGTTCACTCAGAAACTAAAACTTTACAATTCTATTTCTATTGTTGTCTGAGGTATAGTAGAAATAAAGCCAATCTATGTCGAGAATAACATTGAAATTGGTCATCTTTAATTTGACTAAGTCTGCTAAAGTGACTTTCTGAGATATCATAACTAGGTAGTTCCTGTATACCTACCTAGCTATGATGGATTTACCCACTGGGGTAGAGACTGAGAAAGGCTCAGCTAGAATTTTAGGACTGACTCTAAAATCAACTGCTATATATAGAGTAACAAAGGACAAGGAAGCTCCTGGATCTAGTAAAGCATTGACATGTAATTGAAAAATAGTAACGTACCAGGGACCACATCAGGAGAACCTTCCTAATCTTATTAGGATTGAAGAGCATAAAATCTATTTGGGTGCTGCCTACTGGTAGTACAGGATGTGGCACGCTATTGATTCGAGCGACCAGACTTAGCTGGAGGATGATTATGCTGACTTCCAGAACCCACCTGAGGAAACTGCCAGACCTTGTGGCCTAGCTTTCCACATCTAAAACACACATTACTACTAGTTTTATAGATACCCTGGTGGTTTCTGCCATACTTCTAACAATGGGGATTGGTTCGGGCGCTGATGAGATTACCTTAGGGTTTAGGTCTTAACACTCTATCCCTATTGTCATCTCTGAATTTCAGCATAGGAGCACTAGCTGAGGAGTGAGCTGGAACTAAGTATTTTAGGTGGAACTGAGAATGATTCCCACCCTCTGACTTAGGTTGAGTAAAACTGAAACTACATTTCTTTCTCTCTTGCTCTCTCTCTCCTTCTCTTTATTCTTAACCTTTTCTATCTGTTGAGTATGGACCCTGAGCCTGGATATATATCCATGTCCTTAATCAGTGTCAGGGTTCTACACTCTTTGACCATACTGCTAGACACCCCTGACACAAATATACTCATCTTTGCTCTGCTATCTTCTACTACATGCGGGGCATATCTAGCTAACTAAGTAAACTTGAGAGAATACTCTTCTACTACCAGATTTCCCTGCTTCGGGTTTATAAACTCCAAAACCTTCATTTCCCTCAACTCTAGTGAAAAGAACCTATCCAAAAGAGCAACTGCAAACTCCTCCCATTCTATGGGACCTGTATTTACAACCCTTACTAATTTCCACTATTTAAACCACGAGTTTGACATGTCCTATAACTAATATGTGGCTAACTCAATGCTCTCATCGACATTCACTTCATAATATCTGTAACTTTCTGCACCTGATCAAGAAATTCCTGAGGGTACTCATCTAACTTAGACCCGGCAAATGATGGAGGGTTCATTTGAGTAAAATCCCAAATCCTGGAAGCAGTATTATTAGAAACTGTGTTGGCCAGAACAGAAGTTCGAAATTCATTCTAGGCTTCCACAAAATGAACTAGGGTGGTGAAGACTGCTCTAAACTCAGTATGGGAGAAATGCTTGCCCAGAGGATCTGGATGGTTGGGCTGAGGGGCTGGCAGGTTTCCCATTCCTCTTCCCTGAGTCCTTTTTGGAGGCATATTTTAAATATGGAAGAGAAACTTGGATTATACTAAGAATTCAACTGGAGCTCATGCTCACTCGCATGACATAAATGCTGAAAAAAGGAAAACTTTTCCTAAAACATCTCATAGCCTCCTATCCATAAGTGTGGCGTGCCACACACCCATGTACAAGACTCTACTTGATGCAAATTTAAGACTTTCTAAGTCTCTATTGAAACTTAAGCTTTGATACTAAGTTTATAACGTCCTAAGTCTGTACCCCAGACGCTACACGATGCTCATGATCCCGAAAGACCATAAGCTAACCCATGTCTGGTACCTGTTGTAGTAACTAAATAATAATACTATAACTTTGTGAGAATACAGAAAAATTAGCCATAAGATTCAAATATTGAATATGGTATCACAATACCAAAACTGAACATCAATACCTAAAACTGAACAACTGCCTAAAAATAATCTAGTCTAGAAACCCTCTAAACTGTCTGAACTGTGGAGTTGATGGGATAAGACCCCAAATAACTCAGAATACTAAAAATGGATAGAAATGCTGAAAATAATCATGTCCTCAAACTATAAGGACTCACCACTAACTATATGTGCTAAGAATCTGAGCTGCTAAGGGTGTTTTGGAGCCCATGCATCTGAACCTATGATATAAGATATCATAACGCAAAAGAAAAGCTTGCGTAAGTACATTGAATGTACTAGTATGCTAAGTGAGGTAGGTTGAAATGCATGGGTTCATATGCATAAACAATACTAAATGAATAACATCAACAAGACTTAATGAGAGCACATCTATGAATACATAGACTATAACTGAGATCATGATAACACCGAATACTAAGTTTGAATGCAGATTTATAGATATCTGAGTTTACTGATACTATATTATTTATAACTAAATGACTGTATCTGACAGTCTTAATTCTGTGGAACTATACTAAGTTTTGTACTGAGCTGACTGATTGTAACTGACAGTCCTGAGTCTGTAGAATTGAACTGAGTTCTGTACTGAGACTTAATCTAAAACTGAGACTATAGGAGGTAATTATCTAATCGATATTCCCCTTTCTAAATAGATTAGGGTCCAACCTATAACCCTAGTTGGAAAGGTATCAATACCGTGCCATGGGTAGAGACAAGATGTGAGTTAAACCTCTCTGATAGAAAGCTCTTTCATCAACCCTCACTAGTAGGAAAACTTGAATGAGATATATCAATCCTCAAAATATCTAGCATAAAGATATCACAACCTATGCTAGCTACGTAGTTCTATAACACAGGGATTGCTACTAAGTGTCAAACCCTCTGCTGGCAGGAATGCCTCCATCCATGGGTTCTCTTAGTGCTGAATCATATTCCCAACTGAATAAACACTGAGCTAATTGCTAGTCTGTAATAGGCTAGACTAAATTATTACTAAATTTATAGAGGTCTGTTGACTGATGGGATACCCCTGAATGATTTTACTGTGGTCCTAACAGAATACTGAACTAGATTGGACTAGTACTGAGTCTACAAAGTTTTTGTTGAGTCCCGTGACTGATTGAGATTACTACTAATCATGACATGATTGAGATTGTCTTGTAATTGAAACTGGCTCTAAGTATACAGCTAGATTATCAAGTATTAAATACTCCTAGGACTCAGTAGCATGAAAGTAAATCATAACATAGTCCTGAAAAGCATAATTATGTGCACTTGGTCACAACTTATTCATGGAGGCATATTATCAAATACTTGCATGATACAATTTGTACATAAGCTGACATGACATGATTTCCTTCTCTTATTGATTCACATGGACAATTCATCAAGAACTTAATGATCATGATACATGTACATAACATTAAACACAAGTAAACATCATAATTCAACTCAAACTTCACAATTTCAAGGGTTCAACATGGATTCATATGATATTACCTATATATCAATTAATCCAACATGAAACCTATCATAAAACATGGATTAGAATCCCAATTAATCATTATAAACATAAATATAATCAAACCCAACATAAAATTCATGAAATTCATGAAATCCATACACTTGAAGTTTAAAAATAGTTTCTTGGACTCCAAGGGTGGAAGGAACCCTTGGATAAACACTTCATATACCTTAGTTGGTGAATTCTTAAAAATTAATGGTAGAATCTGAATCCTTTAATTTGAATTTAATTTACCTAGGATTTTGGTTCTTGAGAAATTTGTGAAACAATGAATATAACTTGCTAAAAGAGGGCTAAATTTTGTGTTATAAGGGCTGAAGGGCATAGGAAAAAGACTTAATTAACCCTGAGGACACAGCCTTTTAATGACTAAAAACTGTGTTATCAACATACTGACCAACGCATTGCATCATTGGCATCGATGCGATGACCAACGGCCACATCAAGCCTGCATTGGTTCGCTAAAATTTGCATTGAGTTAAGGGAAAAATTATCTATCAATGCAATGGACAATGAGACACGTCGACTCACTCTTTTGATCACTCGAACATGGTCCAAACAAGATCCAAAAAATCCAAAACTTGTTTGGGAACACGTATTGACCTTCCTGGTCATGAGCTAACTCAAATATCAATATTTAATGGAAGAAAAGGCTGCAAAATAAGATTGCTAACTTTTGTAGGCTAAAATAATACTAAGTTTGAATACTTAGCTAGAATTTTCTATGTCTGGGACCCCCTTAACAAGCTTAAAGTATTGAATTAAGCTTAGAATTTTGCAGAATCTTACACTTGTTGATACACCAAGTCACACTTAAGGAAGTTCTAGAAATATCAGTCCAAGTGGTAGCAGGCCAACATTGATTATGCTTGACTCGAAAGATTCTGATGAAACTTCTCTATAGAAGTTTAGGTCAATGTCAGATATTTATGAAACATGTACCTTTTCTTTATTTGGTTCAAAGACAGCAAACTTTAAGGAAGCTTCATCAAAAATAAAATGGAGGTATACAATGGAATAACAGCTTATAGCAATAAGAAAGAATAGGACATGGGACTTGGTGGACCTCCCCGATTGATAAAAATTATTATCAGATTGAAATGGGTGTTTAAGATAAAATACCATGCTGAAGGGGGCATGTAAAAACATAAAGCCAGATTGGTTGCCCAAGTATATTCACAGAAATAAGGTATTAAATTTGACTAGACTTTATCTCGAGTTGCCCATTTTGAAATACTAAGAATCCATTACCTTTGGTTGTACAAATTTGATGTTAAGTCTGCATACCTTAATGGTGATTTGGAAGAAGAAGTGTATGTAACATAACCAGATGGTTATGTGGAGAAAGGAAAGGATAATAAAGTATACAAGATAAAGAATACACTTTATCGTCTCAAACAATCTCCTCACGCATTGTATAGAAAAATTGACTCATATTTCAATGAAAATGGATTTGAAAAAAATGTAACAATGCACTAATTTTATATGTGAATAAATATGGGAAAGATGATATTTTGTTGGTGTGTTTTCTATGTTGATGATATGATTCATATGGGCTCATCTCACTCTCTTGTATGTGATTTCAAATCTTCTATGATAAAAAACTTTGAAATTACTGATTTGGGAGTGTTGCACAATTTTCTTTGACTTGAAGTGAAGAAGGAAGAACATGGAATTTTCATTTCACAAAGAAAATATGCCATTGATCCGCTCAAAAGATTCAATTTTCTTAACGGCAAAACAGTGGCTACTCCTATGAATGTAAATAAGAAGCTGCATCTTGATGATGACATTGAAAAAGCTAATGGAAGTCATTTTAGCAGCTTAGTTGTAGGCTTAATTTATTTAACCCACACTCGTCCTGATATATCATTTTTTTTAGAATGATTCCAAGGTTTATACATAGACCTTTAAAGCACCATCTTGGAGCAGTTAAGAGAGTCTTACATAATATTACTGGAACTATAGGATTTGGACTATGGTACCTTCGAAGTTCCAAATCTCTATGGTTATTTAGATAGTGATTGGGGAAGGTGTTTGGATGATAGAGTGTTTTTGGGAACCTTTTCACTCTGGGATCTGTAGCTATTACTTAGATCTCAAGAAACAACCAAAAGTAGTGTTGTCTAGTTTCGAGGCTATATATGTTGCATCAGCATCTTCAACATACCAAGCATTATGGCTCAGGAAAATCCTTTTTGAACTCACCAAGAACAAAAGGGGGAACAAAATTTTTTGTGATAATATATCAATAGTTGCTATGGCTAAAAATCCTGTTTGTCACAGAAGATCAAAGTAAATAGATATTCGGTACCATTTCATCCGTGAACTCATTACAAAATGGTTGATTAAGTTGAAGGGTTGTAGCACCGAAGATCAAGTGACAAATATTCTTACTAAAGCTTCCTCTAGCAAAGCATAATTACTTTATATTATACCTTGGCATATGTGATTTTGAATCAAAGGGGAGTGTTGAGAATTGATTCAAAGCCTGATTATTTAAGTTACTGCATAGGATAATTTTTATTGAGTGTTGATAAATCTTTCACTAGAGTTGAAAAAGTCTTTGTTAGGTTGCTATTTTTCGGATTCAGTTTCTATCTTTTTTTATATGTTTCCTAGTTTATAGTCAAGTGGAGTCTTAAATCTTTCAGAGTTTGTAAGTCTATTAAAGGCAGAGACTTCTGATTAACAATATTACATTCTCTTAAAAAAATTTCCTTCATCTTCTTTGCTCAACTCTTACATTTCTAGGAAAAGAACCTCTCTTTTCTTACATACACCATATGCTCTTCCTCAAATAGATTTGATGAGAAATATTTGTAGCTTATTTTGACTTTAAGGTATTCTTGTAAAGAGGCTTCATTGATAAAGTAGTATTTATCTTTGAAAACAATTTAAAACCTTTCTCTAATAATTGACCAGAACTTAACAAGTTATGTTTCAGTGGGTAAATCCATCATATTCAGGCGGGTATACAGGAACTATCCAATTATGATATCACAGAAAGTCACTTTAACAGACTTAGTCGAATGAGAGATGGCTAATTTTGATCTCATTCTCGACATGGATTGGCTTTATTCCTGTTATGTCTCAGTCGACTACAGAAATAGAATTGTCTAGTTTCATTTTCTGAAAGAACCCATCCTAGAGTGGAGGGGTAGTATTTCAGCACTTAGGGGTCAGCTTATTTCTTACCTTTGGGCTAGAAAAATAATATCTGAGGGATATGTCTACCATATCATTCGAGTCTAGGACTCTATTTCAGAAAACGCTACTCTTGAATAAGTTTCAATAGCTTATGAATTTATAGATGTGTTTCTCGAAGATCTTCTCGGAGTTCCTTCTCAAAGGAAAATTGATTTTGGAATCGATCTTCTCCCATATACACAGCCCATATCTATTCTTCCATTTAGAATAGCTCCAGTAGAAGTCAAAGAATTGAGAGAGAAGTTAAAGGATCTCCTAGATAAGGGATTCATCAGGCCCAGTGTATCCCCGTGGGGTGCACCAGTCTTATTCATGCATAAAAAAAAATATTCTCTTAGAATGTACATAGACTACCATCAGCTAAATAAAGTCATGGTCAAGAACAAGTATCCACTCCCCATGATTGATGACTTATTTGACCAACCTCAGGGTGCTAGCTATTTCTCTAAGATAGACCTCAGATTATACTTTCATCTACTTAGAGTCAGGGAAATATGTCTTCCCAAAAATGGCCTTCAGAACTCGGTATGGTCACTTCAAATTCTTAGTTATTCTCTTTGGTCTTACCAATGTCGTATAGTCTTTCATGGACTTGATGAACTGTGTGTTCAAGCAGTACTTGGACATGTTCACTATATTCTTAATAGATAATATCCTTGTTTACTCCCGTAGTGAACACATTCATGTAGACTATCTCAGAATTTTACTACAGACTCTCATAAATCATTAGTTATTCACTAAATTCAGTAAGTGTAAATTTTGGCTAAGGTTAGTATCTTTCCTTGGATGTATCGTTTCCAGTGATGGAATTAGAGTCGATCCCAAAAAGACCAAGGCAGTGAGAAACTAGCCTAGACCCATCTCTCCATTAGATATCAGGAGTTTCTTAGGCTTGGCCAGCTATTATCGATGGTTTGCTGAGGGATTTTCATCTATTTCATCCCTTATGAACAGATTGACTCAGAAGTAAGTCAAATTCGAGTAGTCAGATTCTTATTAGAAGAGTTTTCAGGAGTTGAACACTCGACTCACTACAGCTCCAGTTTTCCTTACCAGATGGTTTAGATGACTTTGTTGTCTATTATGATGCCTCTAGAGTTAGTTTGGGGTGCATTTTATTGCAGAGAGGTAAGGTCACAGGCTACGCCTCGAGATAACTTAAGCATCATAAGAAGAACTATCCTACTCATGATCTTGAGTTAGCAGCAGTAATGTTAGCCCTGAAAATTTGGTGACACTATTTGTATGGTATGCACATTGATGTGTTCACTGATCACAAGATCCTGTAGTATATATTCTCTCAGAAATACCTCAACGTCCATCAGAGAAGGTGGTTGGAGTTGTTGAATGACTATGGCATAAGTGTTTTGTATCATCCAGGTACGGCCAATGTAGTGGTTAATGCTCTCAGTAGAATGTCTATGGGTAGTGTTGCTCATGTTGTGGACACTAAGAAGAAGTTAACTCAGGAAGTTCATCAACTAGCCCGACTAGGTGTTCGCTTAGTCGATTCAGCAGAAGGTAGTGTGTGGGTGTAGAGTAGCTCAGAATCATCCCTAGTATCCGATGTGAAGAAAAAATCGGATAGGGATCCCAGTCTGGTGAAGTTAAAAGAATCAGTGAAAGATCAGAAAGTAGAAGTTTTCTCCCAAGGAGGAGATGGTGTGCTGCGTTGCCAGTGTCGGCTATGTGTTCCTAGTGTAGATGACTTGAGGCAATGAATTCTTACATAATCATATGGTGTGATACTCAATTCATCTCAAGGCCACTAAGATGTACTGCACTCCACCAGAGATCTATTGGTAGAGTGGGATAAGAAGAAATATTACAGAGTTTGTGGCTAAGTGCTCAACATGTCAGCAGGTTAAGATTGAGCATTAGAAGCCTAGTGGGTCTATGTAGGAGTTCAATAATCCCACCTAGAAATGAAAAAAAGTAAACATGGACTTTGTGATAGGTTTGCCTCGTACTTGTCGTCAGCATGATTCAGTTTGGTTCATCGTAGACAGAATGACTAAATCCACTCATTTTCTTCCAATCCATACCTCATATTCAGTCGAGGATCATGCTAAACTCTATATCAGGGAGTGGGTCAGATTGCACGGTGTTCCATTGTCTATTATCTCAGATAGAGGTACCCAATTTACCTTTTATTTCTGGAAAGCTTACCAAAAGGGTCTTGGTACTCGAGTCCAAAACAGTACTACCTTTCATCCTCAAATGGATGGTCAAGAAGAAAGGACTATTCGGACTTTAGAAGATATGCTGCAAGAATATTGGATAGACTTTAAGGGTATTTGGGAAGACTACTTGCCTTTGATTGAGTTCGCATACAACAACAGTTATCACTCCAGCATTCAAATGGCTCCATTTGAGGCACTTTATGGAAGCAGGTGTATATCTCCCATTGGGTGGTTGGAGATGGGAGAGGCTACAGTGATAGGTACTGACTTAGTATTTGATACCTCAGAGAAGGTTTAGTCGATCAGGGAAAGGCTTAAGACATCTCATAGCCGATAGAAATCGTATGTAGACGTGCGCAGAAAGGATCTCAAGTTCAAGATTGGAGATTTTGTGTATTTAAAAATCTCTCCTATGAAAGGAGTGAAACAGTTTGGCAAGAAAGGGAAGATTAAGTTCCCTTCAAATCAATCTTCAGTGCATCCAGTGTTCCACGTCTCCTTGCTAAAGAAAAGCATAGGTGACCCAACAATCGTAGTCCCTTTTGAGGGCATAGATTTTCGGAATAGTCTCTCTTATGAAAATATTCAAGTCAAAATCCTTGACTATTAAATTTGTAGACTGAGGAAAAAAGAAGTCCCTCTAGTCAAAGTTCTTTGGAGGAATCATACCATTGAGGGAGTTACTTGAAAAGCCGAAGCAGACATGCGGACCAAGTATCCTCACCTCTTCTCTGCTAATCCAGACTCAGCTCAAGGTAATAGTTTTCCTTAAATTTATTCAATTTCATGTTAAGATTTCAGTTATAAACTTGGTATCAATTACCATTGCATGTTCAATCATATGTTTATGAGTCAGTTCAGTCATGTATTCATGCATCAGATATGCATGTCTGGTATGAGAAACTCAGTTTCTCAGTAATCCCAGTCATGCATACATGAATTATGTTCAGTATTATAATTCAGTGTATCAATGATCTGAGTCATTAAACCATACTTTAATTATGCATGACTAGTATCTAAGTCCAGTCTCAGCAGTCTCATTCAAGGAAGAATATTCTCAAGGAGAAGATAATGTAAGACCCCACAAAATACTTAGCTTAAATTAGTCCTTTAGGCTTGTCAAAGGGTTCCAAATTTTAGCTATGTATTCAGACTTATTTCCATTTTAGCCATCAAAAGCTGGCAATCCTATTTTAAGACCATTACGTCGATTAAATGTTAATATTCAAGTTAGTTCATGATGAGGAATGTCAATAGAGGTTCCCAGACACGTTTTAGATTTTTCAGACCTCGTTTAGACCATGTTGGAATACCCAAAATAGTGGGTCAACGCGATCTCAACGCGTCACGTTGATAAGATAGTTTTTCTCTAGCTTCAGTGCAAATTCTAATAAACCGACGTAGACTTAACGTGATACGTTGGTAATCACGTTGATGCCAATAATGCGGAGCGTCGGTCTGCGCATTGGTAACATAGTTTTTTCAGTCATTTAAAGACCGCATCCTTAGGGTAATTGGTTTTTTTTTTCCATGACCTTCAGCCCCCAAAACATGAAATTAAACTCTTTGGAGAGCAATTATATTCATTATTACTCAAAATGCTCAAGAACACTAGGAGATTCAATTTCAAATCAAGAACTCAATAACTCACCCACAATTTCTCAAAATTCAAGAGCTAAAGTATGTGAAGTGTTCATCCAAGGGTTTCTTCCACCCTTGGAGTCCAAGAAACTATTTTTAAATACCAAGTATATGAAATTTATGAATCCCATGTTGGGTTTGATAACATTCATGTTTATAATGATTAATTAGGTTTCAAATTAATGTTTCGTGATAAATTTCATGAGGGGTTAATTGAATTATATGTGTTATCATGTGAGATCATGCTAAAGCCTTCAAATTGTGAATTTGATATTTGGAATTGTGTGCTCATATGTTGATTGGTATTATGTGCCTATTTTATGCTTTTCAAGTGATTGATGAATTAAGCATGTGAGTTGAAAAGTGGAATTATATCATGTTAGCATGTATTCAAGTTTATGTCATACAAGTGTTTGTTAAAATGCCCCAATGAATGAATTATGGTCAAGTACTTAGTTTACATATTTCAAGCTTGTACCATGTCTCTTAATTTATGCTATCGAGTCCTGGGGGGTACTTGTACCCAAAAATTTAGCTATTTACCTAGAGCCATGGTCAGTCATAGAACGGTACAAGTCACGTCACGATCAGTAGTACTCTCAGTCAGTCATAGAACTCAGGAAAAACTTAGTAGACTCAGTATTAGTCCAGTCTAGTTTAGTACTCAATGCTGACCTCAGTAAACTCAGTCATCTAATAGATTTCAATAGTATTCTATCAGTCAACGGAACTCATTGAATCCAGTTCAGTTTAGTTAAATAGTATTATCAGTAAAAGTTTAGTCCAGCCTAGTCTAGACTAGAAATCAGTTCCATGTCTATTTAGTTTAGAGTAGGATTCAGCACCGAGCGAGCCCACGGATAGGATCACTCCTACCAGAAGAGGGTTTGACCTTTAGTAGCAATCTTTCCATTACAGAACTATGTAACTAGTGTAGTTTAAGATATCTTCCTGCCAGGCTTGTCCTTACCCATGGCACGGTATTGGCCCACTTACAACTGGGGTTATAGGTTGGACACTAATCAGATTAGAGAGGGGTATGCTACTTAGATGATTACCTCCTACAGTCTCAGTTTCAGTCTCAGTCTCGGAATAGAACTCAGTTCAGTTCTCTAGGTTCAGTACTATTAGACATAGTTACTCAGCTCAGTATGAAAGTCAGTATATTTCTATAGAATTTGGGACTATCAAATATAGTCATTCTGATAATCAGTAATATAGTATCAGTAATATTAGATATCAGTTATTTGTATTCAAAATTAGTACTCAATATTATCACGAACTCAGTTATAGTCTATGTATTCATGCATTTAATCTTATTCAGTCATACTCATGTTATTCAGTTAGTATTGTTCATACATATGAACCCATGTGATTCAGCCTACCTCACTAAGCATACCAGTATATTAAAAGTACTGATGCATTCTTTTTGTGTTATGATGTCTTATATCATAGGTTCACACGCACGAGCTCCAGAGCACCTTTAGCTGTTCAAATATTCAACTTTTACAGTCGTGGTGAGTCCTTATAGTTCAAGGACATGCTTGATAATTTCAGTAATTCAGTATTATTTTTACTAGCCTGATATAGAGTTTGGCACAATCCTCGGCTGAAAAGAAACTATGGACTAGCAAGAAATGAGCAGATTTGGTCATCCTATCTACGATAACCCAAATCGAATAATGTTGATGATGAGTACGGGGAAAACCCATCACAAAGTCCATGTTTACTTTTTCTCATTTCTATGTGGGAATACTGAACTCCTATGTGGACCCACTAGGCTTTTGGTGCTCAATTTTAACCTTCTGATGTGTAGAGTACTTAGCTACAAACTCTGCCATATCCCTCTTCATCCTACTTCACCAATAGATCTCCCGTAAATTGTGATACATCTTAGTAGCCCCTAGATAAATAGTGCTATACTTCTGCAAGAATTCGTTGCCTCAAGTTATCTAAACCTGGCCCACATAACAGACCCTAGTAACACAACACACCATCTCCCCCTAGGGAGAAAACCTCTACCTTCTGATCTCTGACTAACTCTTTTAACTTAACTAGACTGGGATATCTGTCCTGCTTTTCCTTTACTTCAAAAACCAGAGATGATTCTGAACTATTTTGCACCCATACACTACCTTCTGTTAAATCGACTAAGCGGACACCTAGTCGGCCAAGCTAATAAACTTCCTAAACTAACTTCTTCTTATAATCCCCAACATGAGCAACACTACCCATGGTAAGCCTACTGAGCTCATCTGCCACTATATTGGCCTTCCCCGGATGATACAGAACAATCATGTCATAATGTTCGAACAACTCTAACCACCTTCTCTGATGGAAATTCAAATCTTTCTATGAAAACATATAGTACGATCTTTTGTGATCTGTGAACACATCAACTTGGACCCTATACAAATAGTTCCTCCATATCTTTAGGGCAAACACTACAACTGCTAACTCAAGATCATGGGACGGGTAATTTTTATCATAGGGCTTAATCTATCGAGATGCATAGGCTACAACCTTACATCTCTGTATTAGGACACAACCCAAACCTACTTTGGATGCATCACTGTACACAACAAACCCATCTAAACCATCTAGTAGAGTCAAAACTGGGGCTGAAGTGAGTCGAGTCTTCAACTCCTGAAATCTCTTCTCACAAGAATCTGACCATTAAAATTTGAATTTTTTCTTAGTCAATCTGGACATGGGGGACGCAATAGATAAAAACCCATCAACAAATCGATGGTAATATCCAGCTAAACCCAAGCAACTCCTGACATCTATTAAAGAAATAGGTCTAGGCCAGTTTCTCACCACCTCGGTCTTTTGAGGATAAACTCTAATGCCATCACCGGAAACAATATGACCAAGGAATGCTACTGACCTTAGCCAAATTTTTCACTTACTGAATTTGGCCAACAACTGATGAGTTCTGATAGTCTGAAGTACAATTCTGAGGTGATCTGCATGATTGATAACACTCAACTTACACCTCAAATAAGTATAGGGCGGTCGTTGTCAATATATTTACCTAACTTCAGAGTTAGGGTCGAATCCACAGGGAACAATGTGAGTGGTGATTAAACTAGCTCAAAACTATAGCTACAAGTTAAATTCAAATAAATAATAAGAAAAGACAAAATAGGGGTTTTTATCAATCAAACAAATTCTAACGTTTCAACTTATTTTAGAACCCAAAACTTAGGTTACAATAATTCGAATCAATGATATAAAGAAACTAGGGTTGTGATCACAATGACTATTAATCTCCATTGAATAATAATTGTTCGTGGTTATCATGATAGATGGGAATAGCAGATTATCCCTACCGATGATACTATCTGACTTATCTCTCAGCCTCACTAGACAATTTATTATCTAATTCTCTGAAACTTAGATAACTTATCTATTTCCAACTGGATGTTATCTCAGGTAGATTGATCCAGTTATGGCATCAATCATTAAATAGAAGGTTGATAGCTTCTGAGTCCCTGTTGATAATCCACGACCTCTAGTCTATTTCTCTGTTAGAAGCAAATAAAACCTAAGGCATAACCTAATGTTTACAACCTATAGATTCAAGTTAAAACAACAGAATTTTAAGAGGTTCCCTCAATCACTCAAACCCTAATCCAACTATTAAATCAATGAATAATAATCATAGATCCCACAACCCTAGTTATGGGTTTTTAGTTACTCTTAAGATAGAAAGAGATAACAAAGATTGAATTCATAACTTAAAGCAAGTGAACTTACAAAATATGAAATTCAAAGTTGTTTCTCCTTCAAGTACATTAAGAATTTCCCATAACTAAATCAAAGGATGGAAAATTGAATTTTTATGTTAAGAGACTAACGAAAAGTAAAGTCGTCTTTGGAATGAGTTCCAAACATTCCTAGTTGTCCAAGATGCCCCATGAAACCCTAAAAGATGCTATTTATACTTAACCCTAATTATGGAAATAAAATTAAAAAAATCATAAAATTCTTCGAATTAGGTGACTCCGTTGCTGATGCCACGTTAAGGTTTTGACGCCCTATCACGGATGGCATCAGAATTTCTCCAGTTACCTTCTAAATCTATCTTAGGCTGACAATGTAGCTGACGCCGTATCACCGATCTGACGGCGTATCATCAACGTCATCAGATTTTTTCTTCAAGCTCAATACTCTAGTTTAGGCTGATGCCCATCGTGATGCTTTATCAACTCTTTGACGCCATGTCACCAATGTCGTCAGAACTTCCTCTCAGACTTCAACTCTCTGGTTAGGGATGACGCTAATGTTGACAGCCTATCACAAGACTAATGACTTATCACGATCGTTGTCAGCCATGTTTTCAGCTCTTTTTGCTCAGATTTTAGCTCTTTTGCTCCATTGTTATTTATTTCCATACATCTTGACTTTCCTACAAAATCTTAAGAAATAACATCAAAAACACCAATAATTACTTAAGAACATACAATTATTTCAAGTTAAAAATTCTTAAATGTGCTACAAAAATCTAGCACATCAACACTGTCAACATAAAACAATTGCTTGTCCTCAAGCAACTACATAACACCATACTACAATGTTTAACCAAGAGGCACATAAGATACCTATCATAGTTGATTATCAAGTTTAGCTTAAAAATCATGCCACTCTCTGCGTTTAATTACTTATAGATCTAATTGTGCATATCAATGAAGATTAATAATGTGACCCAAAGAAATCAAGATATAGCATCAATTCAGCAACAATAACCATGCATATGTACAAGTTACACTACCCAAACAAGTAAACAACTAGCAATGCAACTGATGTGCCCTTACAATAAAGAAGTCCCTGCTCACTCATATATGAACCCAAGCATGTCAATACGGGGATGGTCAAGAGACACTCACTCCCAGAAAGAAATTCCAATTAATGCATGTCAAATACCATATGCTTGCCCTTATTTTCATCACCAAGGTGTCCAGATAGGTAAGTTAGGATCACTATAGGTCTTTTATTTGGCTTCTAATTTAGGCTAAGGGCTGGTATGATATTCAATAGCATTTACAGTGACTAAGCCTCCTTGGCACTACCTTAACTTTTAAGGTTCACTTATTAACCTTTTTCTTCTTTTTCTCCTTTTCTTGATCACACATTATTCAGGATGGATGTGGATTTTCTTTTTTATTCTTTTTCTTTTCTTATTCTTCTTCCACACCACCCAGCTTTTTATTCTTTTCCTTTTATTCTATCTTTCTTCATACCTAGTTTACATCATGCACCTATATGATAGCCACCCTCAACTTAGGTTGTTCACCTAAGTTAAGGTGCACAGTGACCAAGGAGGACCAGGGACAAAATAGGTTCATTATGATCTACACGGGAAGGTGACAGGTGTCACAAAAAGAAATGGTTAATTCTGGCTCAAAACAGGGATCAAGTGATAGCATGCATACAGGGAAGATCATTTTAGGCTAAAAGTGACTCAAATTCAAAAACGGCCTATGATCCTTTCCTAACCCCTATCTTTCAACCAAAGTAAGATGAAACGGGCAAGTTCTAGATTTAAGACACAACGGAAATTCGGTAGGATCTCACACACACATGGCACAATGGTACATCACAAGCTATTTGGTTCATGCAATTGTTAGCAGTGATTATCATGTCCCTAGCACTAATGCCATAAAAAGATTCACAGTAGTCACATACAGATGCACATTATACAGTTATAGAATAGACCATTGGAGAGGTATTTTTAAAAAATTAGTAAAAAAACTGCCCTAGATACTTATTTTTCTCCTTGTTAACCACAACACATCATAAAAAAAAACACAATATGCCTAAATATGTCGGCTCTACTAGGAACAATACTCCAGGGAAAAGAGGCACAGCAACAAAAACCCCAGGAGGAAATCACATCCACAAGTAGCCCCACCCTTAAATTAATATCATACAGTGTTCCCAATGCGTCAATCCAAAACAAGAGAGTTAGAAACATACCTATGGCACCATGGGTGTGAAGATCTGATGTCAATCAGATAATTAAAATACAAACAATAAAATACCTTGGGTTGCCTCCCAAGAATCACCTAATTTAGTATCGCACATGACCCAACTCAGTTTTTTCCTCCATCTTGAGGATATGAACTTCACCCCTAACTTAGAGTCTGTCTTTTTGCCTCGATCATAGGGAGGTGGTACAAAGATTAAGAAGCTGAGTAATGGATGATGCATGGTAAACAACTCATCTTTAAAGTGAGGTGTGTTTTTGTGTTGCTTATAAAGTGTAAAATAAAGAATATAGGATTCTTGTTCCTCATCTTCATAGTCTTCCACTATTTTAGATGATTCCACAGACAAGATATCATCTAAACATAATGTGGAAAAATGCTTCGAGTATGGCCCAATAAATCCCACTTCAAAATTTACACTATCCTCTACACACTCACTTTTATTCATCTTCTCAACATTTTTACTTTGATTTGGGCTAGATTCTTCATAAGAGATTGGCTTGGCTTCTTCTTTTGCCTCTAGCACCATTCCCTCAATCTTGGCATCATCCCTCATGGTTGGCTCAGTTGGTTGGGAAATCTTCAAGGGTTGATCAACATCAAGCTCATCATCAGTATAGGAATCTTTCTCTTCATCGTCACACTCTTCCATTATTTTAAATGATTCCACAGACAAGATATCATCTAAACATAATATAGAAAAGTGTTTTGGATGACTAACCTTGATATCCATCTCTTCTATCCTTTCTCTTTCATCGTTAAATGCCCTAATGTATTGATGTATGTCGCATATGGTATCATTCGTTGTATCTATACGATCCAACATTAGTTGAAGCATAGATTCAATTTCACTCTTTCCAGTGCTGCATTCTTCCTTTTCTTGACCATAAAACCTGTCATACTTATAAGAAGAACTAGAACTTGGGATACCGCAATAAGGAAGGGTTCATTTGGGCAATCACTCCAATGTCCATCTTGACCACCACATAAAGAACAATTATACTTCCGGTAGGATAGAGATGGTGCACACATCTCTCTCCTGGGAGCATATCTTCAATCTTGCCAAAAGTAGGGTCCATCACAATATGGACATGGATCATCCAGATAAGATTTCAAACCATCAAACTTACATTCATTTCATGATGCCATAGTAAGAAATTAATAAAAATAAAGAAAATCTACCTAACACAAGAAACAAAGGAAATCACAAACAAATATTTACAAGTTTGAATTCAAGAAAGTAAGCTAAAATTCCAAACTAACTCAATATGCTAAATTGTTCCCCGATAATGGCACCATTTTTTATAATGCTCAACTTATATCTCAAATAAGTGCAAGGCGTTCGTCGTTAATATATTTACCCAACTTCAGAGTCGAGGCCGAATCCATAGGGAACAATGTGAGTGGCGATTAAACTAGTTCAAAACTATAGCTACAAGTTAAATTCAAATAAATAATAAGAAAAGACAAAATAGGGGTTTTTATCAATCAAACAAATTCTAACGTTTCAACTTATTTTAGAACTCAACTCTTAGATTTCAATATTTTGAATCAATGATATAGAGAAACTAGGGTTGTGATCACAATGACTATTAATCTACATTGAATAATAAATGTTCATCATTATCGTAATAGGTGGGAACAGCAGATTATCCCTACTGATGATACTATCTGTCTTATCTCTCCACCTCACCAAACAATTTATTATCTAATTCTCTCAAACTTAGATAACTTATCTATTTCTAACTGGATGTTATCTCAGGTAAATTGATCCAGTTATGGAATCAATCATTAAACAGAAGGTTGGTAGCTTTTGAGTCCCTATTGATAATCCACGACCTCTAGTTTATTTCTCCGTTAAAAGCAAATAAAATTTAAGGTATAACCTAATGTTTGCAACCAATTGATTCCAGTTAAAACAACAGAATTTCAAGACGTTCCCACAATCACTCAAACTCTAATCCAACTATTAAATCAAGGAAATAATAATCATAGATGCCACAACCTAAGTTGTGGGTTTTTAGTTGCTCATAAGATAGAATGAGATAACAAAGATTGAATTCATAACTTAATGCAAGTGAACTTACAAAAGATGAAATTCAAAGTTGTTTCTCCTTCAAGTACAATAAGAATTTCCCACAACTAAATCAAAGGATGGAAAATTGAATTTCTAAGTTAAGAGACTAAAGAAAAGTAAAGTCGTCTTTGGAATAAGTTTCAGATGTTCCTAGATGTCCAAGATGCCCCATGAAACCTAAAAGATACTATTTATACTTAACCCTAATTATGGAAATAAAATAACAAAAAATCATAAAATTCTTCGAATTGGGTGACGCCATCATTGACTCCACATCAAGGTTCTGACGCCTTATCACGAATGGCGTCAGAATTGCTCTAGTTACCTTTAAAATCTATCTTAGGCCGATGATGTAGCTGACGCTGCATCACCGATCTTAAGAAATAACATCAAAAACACCAATAATTACTTAAGAATTTACAATTATTTCAAGTTAAAAAGTCTTAAATGTGCTACAAAAATCCAGCACATCAGTGATCATTCTCGCTATTAGAATAAACAAGAATGTCATTGATGAAGACTACAACAAACATGTCCAATTACTGCTTGAACATGTAATTCATCAAGTCCGTGAAGGTTGCTTGGGCATTTGTAAGACCAAAGGACATGACTAGGAATTCAAAGTGACCATACCTAGTTCTGAAATCTATATTTAGAATGTCACATTCTCTAACTCTGAGCTGATAGTAGCCTGATTTGAGGTCTATCTTAGAAAATTAACTTGCGCGCTGAAGTTGGTCAAACAAATGATTAATTCTAGGAATTAATTATTTATTCTTGACTGTGACTTTATTCAACTAACGATAGTCTATACATAATCTAAGAGAATCATCTTTATTATGCATGAATAAGACTGGCGTGCGCCATGGGGAAATGCTGGGTTTGATGAACCCCTTTTCTAAAATGTCCTTTAACTTCTTTTTCAACTCTTTGAGTTTGGATGGTTCCACTCTGTATGGAAAAATAGATATGGGCTGAGTATCTAGAAGAAGGTCTATTCTAAAGTTAATTTCCTTTTCGGGAGGAACTCCAGAAATATCTTTGGGAAATACATCTGAGAATTCATTTACTACCAGAACTGGCTCAATACTAGGAGTCTCTGAACTAGAGTATTTGACTCACAAAAGATGATAGACACATCCCTTGGATATTATTTTTCTCGCTCTAAGGTATGAAATCAACTGAACTTTAAGTGTTGTGGTACTACCCCTCAATTCAAGGACTAGTTCATTTGAAAATAAGAAATTAATGATTCTGTTTCTATAACCAATTGAGGCATAGCATGAATCAAGCGAATCCATGCCGAGAATGATGTCAAAATCTATCATCTCTAATTCTACTAAGTCTACTGAAGTGACTTTCTGAGATATCATAGCTGGACATTTCATGTATACCCACTGGGCTATGATATATTAACCTACTGGGTAGAGACAGAGAAAAGTTTTGCTAAGATTTCTCGTCTGATTTTTAAATTGAATGTAATGTAAGGAGTTATAAAAGAAAGAGAAGCTCCCGGATCTAATAAGCTATAAACATATAAGTGGAAGATCTATAACATACCAGTGACCACATTAGGAGAATTTTCTTGATCTTGTTGGGATTGAAGTTCATAAAGCATATTTGGGTATTGCCCACTGATGGCACTAGAAGCGGTACCCTATTGATTTGGGTGACTGAACTGAGCTGAAGGATGACTACACTAGCCTAAGAACCTGACTAAGAACCATCTCTAATTCGATGGCCTGGTTTTCTGCACCCAAAACAAACATCACTGCCAGCTCTGCAAACACCCTAATGGTTTCTGCCATATTTCTGGAAAAAAGGATTTTTTTTCAAGCACTGCTGACACTACCTTGATATTTAGAGCCCGGCGCCCTATCTTTGTTACCATTTCTAAACTTAGGTACTGGAGCACTAGATGAGGACGGATCTATAACTAAGGACTTTGGATGGAACTGGGACTAGTTATTGCCTTCTGACTTAGGCTGAGTGAAATTGAAGCTATTTTTTCTAGCCCTCTTGTTCTCCCTCTATCTATCTTCTTATTCTTAGCCTCTTATATCGGCTGAGTATGGACCATGAGCATGGATATGTCCATCTCCTTAATTAACATCGCAGTTTTGCACTTCTTAACCACACTCTCTAACACCCCAAACATGAACTTGCTCATTCTGGACCTATTGTTTGCTACTACATGGGGATAATATCTGGCTAACTGAGTAAACTTAAGAGAATACTCTTTCACAAATACATTGCTTTGCGTGATATTGATGAACTCTAACACCTTGGCTTCTCTCAAGTCTATGGGAAAGAATTTATCTAGAAAAGCAGTATCAAACTCTTCCCATTCAATGGGCTCTATATCTGTGCCCCTGTCTACATTTCACTGCTTCAAATACATATGATCTACATCCTATAGCTGATAGAAAGCTAACTCAGAACTCTCACTGAAACTCACACCCATAATATCTGTGACATTTTGAACCTAGGCGAGAAACTCTTGTGGATCCTCTTCTGACTTAGATCTTGAGAATAGGGGAGTATTCATTCAAGTGATGTCCCAAATCTTCACTGTAGTAGTATTGGCCACTGGGTTGGCTGGAATAGTGGCTGGCTAAGCATTCTTAACTGCTACAAAATTGGCTAGAGTAGTGAACGCAACTCTAAATTCTGTATGGGAGACATGCTCATCCAAGGGATCTGCCTGAAAGGGATGAGGTGCTGACTAGTTTCTTGTTCTTCTTCTGTTGGTCATTTTGGGAGGCATATTCTATAAATGGAAGAAATAAAAGAATTAGAATAAGATTTTAACTCGAGATCATGCTCACATGCAGGACATGAATACTAAAAGAAAGGAAATTTTTCCTAAAAACATCTCATAGCCTCTTGTCCATAAGTGTGGCGTGCTACACACACATGAACAAGATTTTACTAGACGCGTCTTTTAGACTCCGTAGGACTTTATTGAACCTTAGGATCTGATACGAAGTATGTAACGCCCTGAGTCTATACCCCGGATGTCATACAGTTCTTATGACCCCGTAAGACCAAAAGCTAACCCATGATTGGTACTTACTGTGAGCACTAACTAATAATAAAATAATACAAAACATCTATAGAAATGCCATAAGGTTCATAATCTTAATACTGGTAATAATAACGTCTACCAGTAATATTAGAAAACTAAATGTTGTCTGAACTAGTCTAGTCTAAAAAGCCTCTAACTGAATTATCTGAAAGTGGAGTTAATAGTACAAGCCACCAACTAACTTTGACTACTAGAATACTGAAGCTACTATAATGCTAAAATAAAATCATATCTTCAATAGATGAGGACTCAATATTGAATTTGTCTAAGCATGATTGTGAACCTAAGCGTCAGAACCTATGATATGAGACATCATAGCGCAAAGAAAAAGTATGCGTCAGTATGTGGAATGTACTAGTATGCTAGATAAGGTATGGCTGAATGCAAGGGTTCATATTCATGAACAATAACTGACTAAATGATATGGAATAACCGAGTAAGAGTACATGGATAACTGAAACTACTCTAAAATACAAAGTATGCAATACTGTTCAAATACGTGAATACTATATCATAGCTTTTACTAAAGTTAAAAACTAATTTTTGTTATTGAGTAACTAATATTTGAGATTACTGATAACTGAATTACTAGTAATTGAGTGACTGTGTCTGACAGTCCTGATTTTGTAGAACTGACCTGATTCTATACTGAGACTAAAACTAAGATTGTGGGAGGTAATCATCTAACTAACATGCCCCAAATAAGGTAAATGGGGTCTAACCTATAACCCCAGTTGGAAGGGTGTCAGTATCATGCCATGGGTAAAGACAAGCTAAAGAGTTACCCTCATCTGGAAAGTACTCTAATAAGAATGGTGGTACCTTTAACTGGCACGTTAAAACACCTCATCAACTATCAACTAAAAGGTTGATATCTCAACCTACACTGGCTACATAGTTATGGAATGCAAGGACTGCTTCAAAGAATCATACACACTACTGGCAGGTGAGCCCCCATCCTTGGGTTCACTAGATGCTAAATTCTACTCCCAATTGAATAAACCATGGACTGATTGCTAGACTGTATTGGATTTGATTGAACTATTACTGATCTTGTTGACTGATTGAACTGGGTTGAATTTACTAAGTTCTATAACTGACTTAGTACTTTTGTTCCGTGACATGACTGAGACTATTTTGTAACTACTATAGCTCTAGGTAAATATCTAGATTGTCGGGTATTAGATACCCCCATGACTTGATAACATAAAAAGTAAAGCATAGTATGATCTTGAAAAGCATAACAATGGATACTTTTTAACAATACATTCACCTAGGCATTTAGTCAAACACTTGATATACATGAGCTTGTACATGATTGGGACCAAAATGACATGTCAGGATTCCACTATTTACTTCACATAAGCATTTTATCAAACACTTAGGGAGCATAGTTATTTCACATAATACTAGTCAACACATGAACATCATGAATACAATAATCAATGGTAAATTCAAGGGTTTAGCATGCAATTCATATAATTCCCCATAAAAATTATTTTAATTTCATGAGACTTGTAATTGAATCTTGAATTGAAACCCAAATACTATCATGAACATGGATACAATCAATTACAAGCATTGAAATCATGAATCTATAACTTATAATTTAAAAAGAGGCCCTTGGACTTCATAGGAGAAAGTAACTCATGAATGAACACCTAACAGACCTGAGAAGAAGAGTTCTTGAAGATTTCTTAGAGGATTTCTTGAGATTATTCTTGATTCTTGAAGCTAGGTTTTGCCCTTCTTGAGATAGAATGATTTTATTTAGGAGAAATTGAGTGAATAAAGATGTAGTTAGGTTATTTAGGGGTTATTTTCATGTTTAAGACTGATTTAGGTCATGGAAAATACTAAATTACCCTTGGAGAGAAGTTAAATTTTTTTACTAAAATATCCCAAGTATGGCTATCTCCATGACGCAGTGTTATCTCGGTGGTCCACTGGAATGCGGCTAGCACAGTTCATAAAAGGACGAACATGAAATGGGCTTATGACGCGATGCGGTATTATCGCATTTCCACACTGGAAAATGACAATTGGGAATTGGATAGTGGTGTGAAGTGGTGGAATCGCGATGGCTTATTGTATTTTGACAATTACAATTTGTACCCTCTCCACGACGTGGTGAAGTACCAGGTGCTATACTGTTTTACTAAGAATGCTACAACTCTTTAACCGAGTATCGAATTTGGGCGAATTTTATATTGCTGGAAAGCTAACTGAAATTCCTATGCATTGGTAAGTTCTAAGGTCAAAAATTTTTAGTATTGTAAAATTTTTATATAGGAATACTCATATACTAAGAGTTAAACTGAACTTAGAATATATGTGGTATTATAATAACTCCCAACCCACGACTTATAACCCTTGAGGGGCATTACTTTTCCCCTATTTCATCAGTTAAACATCTCAAAATCCTCTCATATCTCACAAGAACAAGATTAGGGCTTCTTCTCAAAATCATCTCCCAAGATTCAAGATTCAAATCCAAGAATCTACAAAACTCCATTACTTTATCTTCAAGATAAACAAGAAGTTAAGATTTATAATCCAAGAAGTTCATTAAAGCTTTCAAGATCATCTCCAAGGCTTTCAAAGTCTAGCTTTCTACACCAAGTGAAGCCTATCAAGGTATATGGGGTTATGAACAAAGGCTTTCTTTTACCCTTGTGCCCAAATACTTGTTTTGAAGTAGGGTTCATACCCAAGTTTCTACATTCTTGAAGCATGTGATTATTATAGGATTTAAAGTTTAAGTATAGCAAGAGTTTCTTATGTTTATGTTTTAACTTAGAAGATTTATATTATGCATGATATTGCACTATCTGTAATTGATATTATTGAAGCATTTAAAGTTTTGCTTTGAGCATGGAGTTGTGTTGCGAATTATCATGAGTTTAAAGCATGCTTTTAAGACCTAAGTTCGTGTATTGAGATTTTTACAAGATTATGATTTTAAGTATTCTTTGATAAGCTTATTTCAAGATTTAAGCAAGAATTGATCTTTTGATCCTCAGCTAAGAGATAGAATGCACATTTATTTATTTTGATTACAGTTTTAAGTAAAGAGAAGCATAAATAGTTTTCATTACAAACCCTTATGCTATTTTAAGGAGGATTCCCTAAAGAGTAAGAATATAAGTAATATGAGAGTATTATTTAGCACTTAGTTGGGTAG
Organism: Capsicum annuum; assembly: GCF_002878395.1. Taxonomy (NCBI): domain Eukaryota; kingdom Viridiplantae; phylum Streptophyta; class Magnoliopsida; order Solanales; family Solanaceae; genus Capsicum; species Capsicum annuum. The sequence continues at coordinate 25,164,773 of NC_061119.1, forward strand.
AAAGCCAAGGTCAAATGCCCCAGAACTATGTACCACCATAGGTTTTAACGCCCATAGTAGGTTCAGTATAGTGATCACTTTAGTTTACATTCTATTCCGATGGCAAGGGTAGAACAGCTCTCTCCAACGTGGGTAAGATGTTGGACTCCATGATAGCTCACATGGTTTATATCGGTTAGAAGAACCTCCCAAAAAAAAGATAAAAGTACAACTTTAGAACTAAGTGTAACGGCTTACAAAGTTTATTCAGTGTACTTTATTATTCATGATTTATGATTTTTACCTTTCAATCATTCAAGCTCAAGGTGATTCATTTACACTTAGCATGCATTGTTTCAAAATTTAAAGTACACACTGAGTTATTATTTTACTTATGCATTCACCTCCACATACTCAGTACATTCGAGAAGTACTGATCCACATATATGACTATGTGCTACATGGTCTCATAATATAGTTCTTGGTGCTTAATTCTAGCAGCGTGATTAATTTCAAGCATCTTCACCTATATCTCATCTCTTGGTGAGTTCTCATAGTTCGAGGTCCCATTCTACCAAATTTTTTATTGATAAAGTATTCTAGTTCTTTGATTTTAGTTTGAGTTGGGTCAGCTGGGGCATGTCCCAGTGGCTTTCTAGTTAGAAGTAGAGGCTTGTCCAGTTGGTTTTTGTTTTAGATTTTAAAGTATTTGTTTTCAATATTTTCAAGTTTAAGACTTTCAATTAAGATATTAATTCAGATTCAATTAAGATTACATATGTCAAGTTTACTTTTGTTATGAGTTCCAAAGTTATTCGAAGGCTTAAAGGGTTAACTTGGGACTACTTGTAGTCTTGAGCACCATGTGACGTCTAGGGTGAATTTCTTGGGTGTTACATAAAATTCATGCGTACACTGATTCATGTCTACATATTCACCTTCATACAACTAGCCCCATAGATACAAATTCTACTAAATACAGACAACCACTATCCCCACTTTACTGCTACTAAACTTTTGGGTTCATTCTTCTAACTCTAGATCATATGTTATCATATAATTCTAAGAAGGGATCTAAAAGAACATTTTACTATGACTCAATGCACGATTTTTCATGAACCTGAGTGAAATATTTCATACTTTGGAAAATAAAGTCACTGGTGGGATACTTTTGGGCCTGTGTCCAAACCCATAACTGTCAGTGGGGACTATCTAAGAAAGCTCTACTTGTAAGGATTTAAATCTTGACTATTTCTGTTGCCTCAAGGATAAGGTAGAGTTGGCATGAATACATTAATGTAAGAATTTGCATAAGCTCCTTAGAGAACACTTCTATTGTACTATCTGAGACACATGAAAGAAGGAAAACATTTCTTAAGTGCCATATAGCCTCTCAAAGAAAAATATAGATGTCTTCATACCGTTCCGCAAGACTCTACTAGACACGACTTCATAGATACCCTAGGACACTTGAAACCTGGCTCCGATACCAAGTTTTTCACAACCTGAGGCTACCCCTTAGTCGTAAAATGGTGCTTGGAACCACAATTAATCCCAAGCTAACCCATGAACTGGTATACTATTGAGCAACTAATTTATAATAAATTAAATAGCTGGTTCTACTGTGCGAAAATATAATCATGACAAAATATGGGAAAGTGTAATACTGATACAATTTATAATCTGATAAAACTAAATAGAGAACTGAAATTACATGACTGCCTCTGACTAACATCTACGAAGCCTTTACTATACTGACTATAGATAGTTGGGACATGACTCCAACTATGACTAATCAATACATACAAATAATAAAATAAATTACATGAACAACATCGGACTAGAGTCCCCAAAATAGGAGAACTCATCACCTACTGGCTGGAAATAGCAATTGTCTAGTCATAATGTGTGGGCTATAACTGGTACCTATATTATGAAAAAATGTATCCACACAGACGTATGTGGGGATCAGTACTTTTGGATTGTACTGAGTATGTAGGGGTGAATACAATAAGTAAAACTGGTTTTTAAAGTAATCTTAATACATCGTGCTAAGTGTAAGTAGACTAGCTAAGAGACTAAAAGAAAATATAATCTAAAGTATCTTAAATAACGAGTAACAAACATAATTTGATAATCTGGTGAATCACTACACTTAGTATCTTAAAACTTTACTTGTTGTAGGATAAGTACAAATGAAGCTGGGATATAATAAAACATGAATACATGAACATATGAAACCAAATATACATGTATTGAGCTGATTTGATTAACTAAATAACTGATACCTGGGTGACAGAATGATTGAAATATAAGAAAAAAGATAACTAGCGCCTATACACTGAGTAGCTAATATATGAATACAGTCTACTGAAATCTGAACACTGAATAGCTAATGACTGACTACTGATCGTGTAATACTAAACTGTACTTAGTCTGAATAACTGGACTGTAACTATGGGGTAATATGCATATGAGATAAGGACTAACTGAACAATATGAGATAACTGATCATGAATGCATGAAAATTGTAATATCTGAGAATGCAAGATCAAGCATAAGCATATTTCTAAAATAATCTGTAAACTGAAAGACGAAAATTTGATAAATAAGTAACTGAGGGTCTGTATGCTTTATTCAAGCAAGCCTGAACTGAAACTATATTGAATACTACATTGATACTATGGAAGGTATCATCTAATTGACATGCCCCGATCTAAGCTAATTAGGGTCCAACCTGTAACCCTAGTTGGAAGAGTGTCAGTACCATTCCATAGGTACTAACACTGGCTGGGTAGATCCACTAATCTGGCATGTCAAAGGACTAAAGAGTTACCCTATACTAGAAGGAGTACTCATGAGATATGTGCCAACCCTAAACTGGTAGGAATACATCTCAAACCTATGTTGGCTACATATTTCTATAACACAGGGATTGCTATTAAGGGTCAAACCCTAAACTGGAAAGAACGCCACTTGGGTTTGCTCAAAGCTGAATCCTACTCCTAACTGAATAACATTGATATACTGACTGGTGCATGCACTGATAACTGATAAGCTCAGGTCATGGTATTTTGAAAACAATAGTTCATATGAATTCTAAAGTAACTGTAAACATGTAAACTGATAGTGCTCAATATGTTCATAACAAACTGAGTTTAACAATAAAATCATTATTTGACTGACTCATTACTTGAAAGGTCTAAAATCCTATAAAAACACACAGGTATCAGGTGTTCATAACCCGCCAACACTGAATCACCATAAAGCATGATATCAACACTTAAAACTGTAGTATGAGAATCATTGTTCAAAGATCAAAAACATGAACATTCTGCCAAATATGTGAAAATCCTGAACTTAAACATGGCAATTCTTTAAACATAGGGAAATAGCATGATTACATGACTAAAACCATAAATTGGGGATTTCATGGAATTCACTTGAAATAGGACATGGGAAAATCAAATTCAAAGCATGAGGAATTCAAAATATTGCGTAAAATCACACATGGGCTGAGTTGAATTAAAAATACCATGAAAACATGAAATTCAATCTTTCTTAAACATATAAAATATCATAATAATAGAAAATTCATTCTTTAATTTCAAGAAAAGGGTTTTAGGGCTCCATGGGTGAAAGGGAGCCCATGAATGAACTCCCAAATACCTTAAACTTCATAACTTGGGAAAAAAACACCATTCTTGAATATTTCTTGAACATTCTTGAACTTGAAAAAACTTGGATTCTTGATTTCTTGGGGAAAAATGAATTGAATTTGTTCTTAGGGAAAGGGAATGGTTTTCTTGGGAGAAAAAATGAAGAAGAATGGAAAAATTATGCCTAACAGATGCCCAAATCATGTTATGAGCGATTGGATTAAGGGAGGAAAAGACCCAATTTCCCTTCAATCATTTAAACCAAGAAACTGGATGGAACGATATCACCATGACACGATCTTATCATGGTGGCTTACTGGTTCTGACAAAAATAATCATAACTTTTTGCTCGGGTATTGGATTAAAGCATAATTGGTATTGTTGGAAAGATAATTTAATTATCTATAATTTGGAGGGACTTGAGATGAAAAATTCCATATATGTCAAAAGTTATACAAGTTCAAAGTTGGCCCTTGTAGGATCGAACACCAAACTTTGGACGAATCAAATGCTCTTAGCTCAACTTTGTTCGAAGTGATTTCTATGAACATTTTTTACCTCATAAGAACTTCACATGCTTGGATAAAGATTATGACACATGAATTTAAATTATAAATCAAGAACTGGACCCAACACCCTTACCATAATACGGTATATGTGCTAACGAAGTAGCACCACTTCGTGGTGCAATTGCGGTGACTTACTGGATTCATGATCCAAACATGACCCAATCCTTATCCAAAAAATCAAAAAGTTCTTTGAGACATGCTTCTTACACCCCCTGAACATGAATTAACTCAAAAACTAATATCTCGGGCTCATAAAGGTCAAAATAAAAATCTTCAAAGTTTAAGGGTCTTTAAAATGGCCAAGTCCCCAACACTTAGTGAATATTTCAATCCTTAAGCCCCTTAAGCATGAAATTAAGAGATGAATCGAGGTAAGATTAGTATGGGGTATTACAATAATAAACCTGCACCGACAAAACATAGTTTCCAGTAATGAGTTTTCTAAACTCGTATCTTCTTTGGGTAACCATCTAACACTCTTAGAGACCATTTTTAGCCTTTAAAATCAGCCATAATTCTTGTAAAAATTCATATTTTTGTCTTTAAGGGCATTCTCTATAAAAGGTATCAGCATACCTACACTTGGAAGTCATATCATGTCATATCATATCTGAATTAAGCCATATTATATCTGAATCAAGTCATATCGACCCAAAGAGTTAACATCACATAAGAGTTCTTATTCCAAATAGCATGTGAAAACTTATGCAAAACCATTATATTTTCAAAACTTTAACATATGATGGTCATCTTTTGCATAAATCACATGTAATCTTCCATTCAACATAAAAGAGTACTTAGAAAGTAAGAAGACACCCTCTCTTACAGCATAAAACCAAATTAACTCACAATTGATATTAAAGCATTTAACTTAAATCTTAACCATTCATTTGAACAATCTATAACTAGTTAAAGTAAATAGATTTTCATCGTAACAGAGAGAATTACATGCATCATGATCTTAAATAAATTATTGAAATTCATAATGCATATGCTCATGAATAACATCTCAAGTATAGATAAGATAAACTCCATAGTAAAATAAAAATTTTTATCATAATAAATAGGTTCATAATTTTACACCCCATTTTAACACAAGGTCAAAATAGTGTACAACAACAACAACAACAATAACAACAACAACAACAAACCTAGTGTGTTCCTACAAAGTGGGGTCTGGGGAGGATAAGATGTACGCAGTCCATACCGCTAGCTTCAAAGAAGTAGAGAGGCTCTTTCCGATAGAACCCTGGCTCAAGATAAAGATAGTAGACCAAGAGATGGATTATGCAACAAAAAAGGAATAAGGAATAATAAAAAGTAAATTAGAGCAATACAAAAATACGAGAGATAAAGCAACACGAAATAAGAAAATAGCAACTGAGAAAGCGTAAATGGGACACCCACATATAAGTAACAAATACTCACAACCATAGAAACCTATGACCCTAGTCCTAAAATTACTAACCTAACTATATCAGATCTCTCCTGATGGCTTGCTATAACCCACACCCTTCCGCTAGCCTTCTACCCTTATTTGTGACCTCCAAACCTTCCTATCTAGGGTCATGTCCTCAGTAAGCTGTAGCTGCTCCATGTTATGTCTGATCACCTATCTTCATTATTTCTTTGACCAACCTCTGCTCCTTCTTAAGCAATCCAATTCTATCCTCTCAAAATTGTGTACAACATATTGTAAAACTTTCTAATTTGATTTAAGAAAGTCATCACCTAATTAGTTCTATGTAAATTAGGACACCTATTATAAACAATGCAATTAAAGCAATTAAATACTTTATTAAGGTCTATGCAACCTAAAATTCTAGGTAAGGGTTCTAATTATCCTAAAGAGAAGGGATTAGTGTAATACCCTGCACTTTTCCTAGTTTAATTTCGCTCCTAGAATGTCAAAAGTTGGCTCCAAAAATGAATGACTTTTATTACTTATGTAATTTTGCAGGTTTAAACCCTCCATTGTTTAGAAAATTGAATTATCTTTCCATCGATACCAAATTTGCCTAAATTCGATACTCGGTTGAGCAGTTAGGGCATTTTTAGTAAGGTAGTATGCCAATTGGGCAAGCACCATATCGCGGTGAAGGTAAAAATGTCAATCATCAATTCCATTGGACCTCCGTAATTTGCCCACATCGTGAAGAAGCTTAATTTCTCACTTCATAATTTTCAGTGGCTCACTGCGATTGTGGCGCGTCACGATGAAGGCCAAAATGACGTTTCTATCGCATACCGTGATGGCTCCGTGTCACGGAGTATTTTCAGTTCCCAATTTTCCTTTATCCAGTAAGCCATCATGATAGTGGCATGTCTCAGTGGCATGGCAAATCGGTAAAATATTGCTTTTCTAGTTTCGGTTAAAAGTTTAAAGGGGTAGTTTGGTCAATTCCCAAGGCCCCAATTCGTCCAAAACAAAGAATTAAACATATTCCAAAGTACTTTATGCCTAATTTCATCCATTCTCTCTCAAAGAAAAACCCTAGAGTTCAAAGCTTCTTCTCTAAGAAATCAAATTCCATCGTTGTTTCTCCAAGAAAGCTCTACATTGAGGATTCCCAAGACAAGATAATTAAGAACTCATCTTCAAGACTCTCCAATAGGAATCCAAAATTCAAGTTTCTTAATCTAATCATCAATTAAGGTATGTGGGGTTTATGAACAAGGATCCTCTTCCATCCTTGTTCCCAAAACCAAGTTTTAATTATAATTTTGTATGATTTTGAATGAATATTCATGAGATTTGAATTAGGGTTCATACCCATTATTGCTATTTGCAATCTTATGAGATTTCAAGTGAGTTAGAAGATGAATTGCATGTTTATTTTTATATTTTCATGCCTATTGCAGTAATTTCCAGATTTTGAGATGAATTATCATTATTTTCATCATCAAGCATGATTGTTATGATGTTTTAACATGTATTTGATGCATGGTTTATCAAGTCCAAGTTTTATATGTTGATATTTCAAGAAAGATGATGCTTTTAGAATCTTATGATTAGATTATTTACAGATTCTTAATAAAGCTTTGATCTTTTGATCCTTATATAAGTTTCGGAATTCACTTTACAGATTTATTACAAATTACAAACATTAGAAAAACTTTATTTACAGATTTAATCAGATAAATGCATAATTGGTTTTAGAATAAACCCTTATGCTAGTTTTAAAGTAGATTTTCAATAGAATGAGCATACAGATTTAAAAGGGAATAGTATTTAGCACCAAGCGGGAAGTGTGGGATTAGAGTGTCCTATCTTTCATAGAACTAAGTAGCCAACGTAGGTACAGATTATCATATTTTTCCCATTTTAATATGGATGATAGTTACAAATGTGATCACGTAGCTCAGGTTATACTCCTTGGCAAGAGTATGAAACCTCTCCCCATCGTGAGGTTTTCCCCTTAGGGAAATGAGACGTTGGACTCCATGTTAGCTCACATGGTTTATGTCAATTAGAAGAACCTCCCTTATAAGTTTTAGATAAAGTATTTTCCCTCACAGTAAAGACTTTCAAAAAAGAATAACAAAAAAACTTTTTAGAAAACTAAGTGTAAAGGCTCATGAATTTATTCAGATTATGCTTTACAGAAAGGTATTAGCTACAAATTTCATCTTTCAAATTTTAGATATAGAAATGAGTCCTTTTACACTTAGACAATATGATTTACAGACAACACATTAGTGCATCTTTTAGAACTAAATGTTATGACTCACAATATTTATAAAGTATGATTTGTTATTCATGATTACAAATTCCAGTATTTCAGATATTCCAGTGTATGTGAGTCATTTAGATTTAGCATGCATTATTTTACAAATTATGATGATGAGATAATGTTTTACTTATGCATTCACCCCCATATACTCAGTACATCCTCAAAGTACTGATCTACATATACGTCTATGTGCTACATTGTCTCATAATGTAGGTTCAGGTGTTCAGAATCAGCAGCGTGAGTAATTCGAGCATCCCTATCTACATCCTATAGTTGTTGAGTCCTCATAGTTTGGGGACTTATTCATTCAGATTTCATAGCTTATTAGTCTATATGATTCAGTATTTTTTTTCAAACACTTTGATTTAGCTAAGGGTCTGTCCTAGTGACTCTCTAATTATTAGTAGTAGAGGCTTGTCAGACTGCTTATTTGATTTAGATTATTCAGTATTGAGGTTCCAGAAATTATTTTCAAATATTATATTCAGTCAGTTTTCTGCATTCAATATGAGTTTTATGTCTACATTTCTACTATAATAAGATTCAGACTTAGTAGAAGGCAGATAGGATTAACTTAAGGCTACTCATAGTCTTGAGCACCGTGTGACATCTCAGAGCTAGGTTTTTAGGGCGTTACAATTAGGCACCCTAAAGGATCCTCTAACTATGGCTAATTGGCCAAACTTAGATTAGATAAGGAAATCAAATATTAAATTAAGAAAAGGATATAGGTGAGACATAAAAAAATATTTGGCATTTATAAGATAGTATATGCTAATTAAATATAAGGATAAGATTAGTAAAACTTTAAATGAACCTCATCATAAAACCTAATTTTCAAAGATTACCTAAAATAATATTTTATAATACCTCCTAATAAGATGCAGCCTTATTTTGTCAAAAAGATAGTTATTTAAAATCGGTTCCTTTGAAAGCTTTCAATTAATAATTGATGAAGTTAATTATGTTAAGGACTTCACATTTTTTTCATTCTAAAAAATACTACTCTTTTGTTCTTTTTCTTGATCAAATTTTACAAAAAAACATTGGTAAATAATATGGTTAATTATCCTATACTAAATGAATCGTTGAAGATAGCTATAAAAAATAAGTGCTTAGATCCATATAGACTTGATAATTTATTTATTTATTCTTTATTATGGAAAGGCTTATGCTTTAAAAAAACATCTTTGTCATTTGAAATCTTAAGATAAGACCTCATGTAATCAAATCGGCAAAATTATAATTTTCTCATTTAAAATTGATGAAAATGGAATTGACTACCCTATCCGAAGTAGTTAAAGACAATTTTTGAGTCTAGCTATGATAATTAGCCTACCGCGAAAATCTATTATTTTATTAAGTCGACATTAGTAACTAATGAGAAACTAGTTTTAATTCTAAAGATAAGGTCATTTACACTAAAAGGTATGCCTTTTACATACCGAATTTAAAACTTTAACCAATATAAATTAAATGCCTATTCCTATTGATTACACTAAAATCAATATCTAAAGGGGGAAAGAAGGAAAAAAATAAATTTACAATCTTACTTAACAATTTATACTAGTTTAAAACAAAGTAGACAAAAACACAGAACTTAGAATAATTGTAATGCCCCGAGTCTGTATTCCGAATGCTACACGGTGCTCATAATCCCGAAGGACCAAAAGCTAACCCATGATAGGTACCTGCTGCAAGAACTTTATAATAAATAGTGTAATGATTGCAGAAATAGGCCGAGAAATATGCCATAAGGTTCAAATCTGTAAATAAATCTGAATGCAGTATCGAAATACCCAAATTGATTATAAGTACTGTAAAACTGAACAACTGTCTAAAATTACTCTAGTCTGAAAACCTCTAAACTGTCTGAACTATTGAGTTGATGGGACAGGTCCCCAACTAACTCTGACTACTAAAATAATACTGAAATACTAAAAATAACAAGCATGTTCTCAAACTATGAGGACTCACCACTACTCTAAAAAGCTAATGATCTAAACTGCTAAGGGTGCTCTGGAGATCGTGTGACTAAACCTATGATATAAGAGATCATAGCACCAAAAGCATGCATCAGTACTTTGAATGTACTGGTATGCTTTGTGAGGTAGGCTGAAATGCATGGGTTCATATGCATGAACAATACTAACTGAATAATATGAGTATGACTGAATAAGAGTACATGCATGAATATACATATTGTAACTCAGATCGTGATAATACTAAGTACTGAGTCTGAATACTAATAAATGATATCTGAGTTTACTGATACTGTATTACTAATTATCTGAAGAATTGTATCTGACAGTCCCAAATTCTGTGGAACTACACTGAGTTCTGTATTGAGTTGTCTAACAATATCTGATAATCCTGAATCTATAGAACTGAACTGAGTTCTATTCCTAGACTGAGACTGAAATAGAGACTGTGGGAGGTAATCATGTAACCGACATGGCCCTCTCTAATCTGCTTAGTGTCTAACCTGCAACCCCAGTTGCAAGGGTGTCAATACTGTGCCACGGTTAAGGACAAGTTGTTAGTTAACCCTCTCTGATAAGAAGCTCTTCTGTCAACCGTCGCTGGTAGGAAAACTCAAATGAGATGTATCAACCCTTATAGCATCTAGCAGGAAGATATCTCGACCTACTCAGACTATGTAGTTCTATAATGCAGGGATTGCTACTAAGAGTCAAACCCTCTTCTGGCAGGAATGCCCCTATTCCTCGGTGTTGAATCCTACTGCCAACTGAATAGACACTAAACTGATTTCTAATTTATACTAGGTTAGACTGAACTTTTACTGAAAATACTATTTAACTAAACTGAACTGGATTCACTGAGTTCTATTGACTGACAGAATACTACTAAATTCTGTTAGCTGACTGAGTTTAGTGAAGTCTGGGCTGAGTACTGACCTAGACCGGAGTAATGTTAAGTCTACTTAGTTTTTCCTGAGATCTGTGACTGGCTGGGAGTACTACTGATCATGACGTGACTTGTATTGTTCTGTGACTGACCATGGCTCTAAAAAATAGCTAAATTGTCTGGTACAAGTACCTTCCAGGACTCGATAGCATAAATTAAGAGATATGGCATAAGCTTGAAACATGTAAACTAAGTACTTGATCATCATTCATTCATTGAGGCATTTTAACAAACACTTGTATGGCATGAACTTGAATACATTCTAACATGATATAATTCCACTATTCAACTCACATGCTTAATTCACCAATCACTTGAAAAGCATAAAATAGGCACATAATACAAATCAACATATGAGCACACAATTCCTTATATCAAATTCATAATTTGAAGGATTTATTATGATCTCACATGAAAACACATATAATTCAATTAACCCCACAAGAAATTTATCATGAAACATGGATTTGAAACCCAATTAATCATTATAAACATGAATGTCATCAAACCCAACATGGAATTCATAAATTTCATAAACTTGATGTTTAAAAGTAGTTTCTTGGACTCCAAGGGTATAAGTGACCCTTGGATGAACACTTCATATACCTTAGTGCCTAAATTCTGACAGATTGAGGGTGAGTTCTTGAGTTCTTGATTTGAAATTGAATCTCCTAGGGTTCTTATTCTTGAGGGTTTTGAGGAATAATGAATATAATTGCTCTCTAAAGAGTTTAATTTCGTGTTTTGGGGGCTAAAGGTAATGGGAAAAGACCTAATTTTCCCCAAGAATATCGTCTTTTAATGACTGAAAAACTGTGTTACCGACACATAGGCTGATGCACCACATCATTGGCATCAATGTGATAGCCAACACGCTACGTCGAGTCCATATCGGTTCACTAGAATTTGCATTGAAGATGGGGAAAACTATCTTATCAAAGAGATTGTCAATACGACGAGTCGAGATTGTATCGACCCACTATTGTGGGTACTTCAACATGGTCTAAACGAGGTCTAAAAATTCCAAAACTTGTTCAGGAGCATCTATTGATATTCCTGATCATGTATTAACTTAAATATCAACATTTAATGGATGTAAAGGTCTTGAAATAGGATTTCCAACTTTTGAAGGATAAAATGGCACTAAGTCAGAATACTTAGCTAAAATATTTTAAGTCTGGGACCCTTGACAAACCTAAAGGACTGATTTAAGCTAAGAATTTTGTGGGGTATTACATTAACTCCCCATTGGGAACATTTTTTCTCGAATGAAACTATTATGACTGAGAATACAGAGAGACTAGACTTAGACATTGGGCATCCATAACTGAAGTATGGTTTCATGACTGAGATTACTGATACACTGAATTATCATACTAAACATGCATATCGGATGCATGAGTACAAGGCTAAACATGATTCATGAATGCATGACTGGGATTATTGATAAGCTGAGTTTTTCGTACTGGACATGCATATCTGATGCATGAATACATGACTGAACAAGCAATGGTAATTGATACCAAGTTTGTAACTAAAATCTGAACATGGAATTGAATAAATTTAAGGAAAACTATTACCTTGAGCTAAGTCTAGATTAGAGAACAAGAGGTGAGGATACTTGGTCCGCATGTATGTTTCGGCTTCCAAAGTAGCTCCCTCAATGGACTGATTCCGCCAAAGAACTTTGACTAGAGGGACTTCTTTTTTCCACAGTCTGTGAACGTGATAGTCAAGAATTCAACTGGAATCTCTTCATAAGAGAGACTATTGTATAAATCTATGCCCTCGATAGGGACTATGACTGCTAGGTCACCTATACATTTCTTTAGCAAGGAGACATGGAACACTGGATGCACTGAAGATAGATCTGAAGGCAACTCAAGCGCGTAAGCTACCTTTTCGAAATAGCTGAGAATTCGGTAAATACAGACATACTGGGGATTAACCTTCCCCTTCTTGCCAAATCGTTTCACTCATTTCATAGTAGAGATTTTTAAATACCCAAAATCTCTAATCTCAAACTCGAGATCCTTTTTGTGCATGTCTGCGCACAATTTTCATCGGCTCTGAGCTGTCTTAAGACTTTCCTTGATCGACTGAACCTTCTTTGAGGTATAAAATACTAAGTCAGGCCTATCACTGCAGCCTCTCTCACTTAAAACCAACCAATGGGAGATCTACACCTCCTCTAATAAAGCACTTCCAGCAAAGCCATATGAATACTGGAGTGATAGTTGTTGTTTTATGTAAACTCAATCAAAGGCAAGTGGTTATCTCAACTACCCTTAAATTCTATCGTACACACTCGCAGCATATCTTCTAAAGTCAGAATAGTCCTTTCTACTTGACCATCCATCTAAGGATGAAAAGTTGTATTGAGGTGAACTCGGGTACCAAGACCCTTTTGGAATGCCTTCCAAAAATGAGAGGTAAACTTGGTCCTCTTTCTGAGATAATAGACAATGGAACACCGTGCAATCTGACTAAATCCCTGATATAGAGTTTTGCATAATCCTCGACTGAATATGAAGTATGAACTGGAAGGAAATAAGTGGATTTTGTCATCCTATCTATGATGACCCAAACTAAATCATTCTGACAACGAGTACAAGGCAAACCAATCACAAAGTCCATGTTCACTCCTTCCCATTTCTAGGTAGAAATATTAAACTCCTACATGGACCCACTAGGCTTCTGATGCTCAATCTTAACCAGCTGACATGTTGAGCACTTAGCCACAAATTCTGAAACATCTTTTTTCATCCTACTCCACTAATAGATATTTGGTATACCGCGGGACATCTTAGTGGCCCCTAGATGAATCAAGTAGCGCGCACCATGCACTTTTGCAAAAATTTGTTATCTCAAGTCATCTATGCCAGGAACACATAGCCAACCCTGGCAATGCAGCACACCATCTCCCACATGGGATAAAACCTCTACTTTCGGATCTCTAACTAATTTTTTCAACTTAACTAGACTGGGATCCCTATCCTGGTTTTCCTTTACTTCAAAAACTAGGGATGATTCTGAGCTACTCTACATTCACAAACTACCTTCTGCTGAATCGACTAAGCGAACACCTAGTCGGGCTAGTTGATGAACTTCCTGAGTTAACTTCTTCTTGTTGTCCTCAACATGAGCAACACTACCCATAGACATTCTACTGAGAGCATCAGCCACTACGTTGGCCTTGCTTGGATAATACAGAACACTCATATCGCAGTCTTTCAACAACTCCAACCACCTTCTCTGATGGAGGTTAAGGTCATTTTGAGAGAACACATACTGCAGGCTTTTGTGATCAGTGAACATATCAACGTGCACGCCATATAAATAGTGTCTCTAAATCTTCAGGGCAAACACTACTGCTGCTAACTCAAGATCATGAGTAGGATAGTTCATATTATGGGGATTAATCTATCTAGAGAAGTAGGCTATAACCTTACCTCTTTACATCAAAACATACCCCAAAGCAACTCTAAAGACATCACAATACACAACAATGTTGTCTGAACTATTTGGTAGGGTCAAAACTGGAGCTATAGTGAGTCGAGTCTTCAACTCCTGAAAACTCTTCTTATAAGAATATAACCACTAGAATTTGACTTTCTTTTGAGTCAATCTGGATATAGGGGATGCAATAGATGAAAATCCCTTAACAAACATTCAGTAATAGTAGACCAAACCCAAGAAACTACTGATATCTAATGGAGAGATGGGTCTAGGCTAATTTCTCACTGCCTTGGTCTTTTAGGGATCAACTTTAATTCCATCACCGGAAACGATGTGGCCAAGATAAGCTGCTGACCTTAGCCAAAATTTGCACTTACTAAATTTGGCGAATAACTGATGATTTATGAGAGTCTATAATACAATTCTGAGATGGTCTGCATGATCATATTCACTGTAGAAGTAAATAAGGATATCATCTATGAAGACTATAATGAACATGTCGAATTACTGCTTGAACACACGGTTCATCAAGTCCATGAAAGTTGCTAGGGCGTTGGTAAGACCAAAGGATATGACTAAGAATTAGAAGTGACCATACCGAGTTCTGAGGGCCATATTTTGGATGTCACATTCCCTGACTCTGAGCTAATGATAGCCTGATCTGAGGTCTATCTTAGATAAATAGTTGGCTCTTAATAGCAGTCACCCCCATGATATCGATAACCTTTTGTACCTAATCAAGAAATTCCTGAGGGTCCTTATCTAACTTAGACCCAGCAAATGATGGAGGATTCATTCGGGTGAAGTCTCGAATCCTAGTAGCAGCAGTATTGACCACTGGGTTGGTCAAAACTACAGCAGGACGTTCATTCTGGGCTGCCACAAAATGAACTAGGGTGTTGAAGGCTATTGTGAACTTCGCGTGGGAGATATGCTCGCCCAAAGGATCTAGATAGATGGACTGAGGGGCTAACTAGTCTCCCGTTCCTCTTCCCTGAGTCCTCTTTGAAGGCATATTCTATAAATGGGGGAGAAACTAGGATTAGAAAGAGAGTGTAACTAGAGCTCATGCTCACTCGCATGACATGAATACTGAAAGAAGGGAAATTGTTCCTAAAACATCTCATAGCCTCTTGTCCATAAGTGTGGCGCGCAACACACTATGCACATGACTCTACTAGATGTGTCTTTCTAACTTTCTAGGACACTGTTAAACCTGGCTCTGATACCTAATTTGTAACTCCCCAAGTCTGTATCTTGGACAATACACGGTGCTCCCATAACTGGTAACTGCTGCAAAAACTTTTTAATAAATACTGTAATGATTGTGGAAATAGGCTAAGACATATACCAAAAGGTTCAAATCTGAAAATAAATCTGAATGCAGTGTCAAAATACCAAAACTGAATATAAGTATTGTAAAACTGAACAACTGTTTGAAAATACTCTAGTCTGAAAAAAATCTGAACTATCTGAACTGTGGAGTTGATGGGGAAAAGTCCCAAACTAACTCCGACTACTGAAATAATACTTAAATACTAAAAATAAAAAGCATGTCCTCGAACTATAAGGACTCACCACTACTCTAAAAAGCTAAAGATCTGAACTGCTAAGGGTACTCTGGAGCCCGTGCGTCTGAACTTATGATATAAGATATCACAACTCAAAAAGCATACATCAGTACTTTGAATATATTAGTACGCTTAGTGAGGTAGGCTGAAATGCATGGGTTCATATGCATGAACAATACTAACTGAATAACATGAGTATGACTAAATAAGACTACATGCATAAATACATAGACTGTAACTGAAATTGTGATAAGACTGAGTACTGAGTATGAATATTAATAATCGATATCTGATTTTACTGATACTATATTACTACTTATCTGAATGACTGTATTTGATAGTCTCGAACTCTGTGGAACTATACTGAATTCCTTACTGAAATGAGTAATATATATGATAGTCCTGAATTTGTAGAACTAAACTGAGTTCTATTTTGAGACTAGGACTTAAACTATGTCTGTGGGAGGTAATCATCAAACCGACATATCCTTCTCTAATTTGATTGGGGTCCAACCTGTAACTCCAGTTGGAAGGATGTCAATACCGTGTCATAGGTAAGGACAAGTTGTGAGTTAACTCTTTCTGATAGAAAGCTCTTCCGTCAAACCCACTGGTAGGAAAATTCAAATAAGAAGTATCAACCCTCATAGTATCTGGCAGGAAGATATCTCAACCAATGTTGGCTATGTAGTTCTGTAATGCAGGGATTGCTACTAAGGGTCAAACCCTATTCTAGCAGAAATGCCTCTATCCCTGGGCTTGCTCGGTTCTGAATCCTACTCCCAACTGAATAGACAATGAACTGATTTCTTAGTCTGTACTGGGCTGGACTGAACTATTATTGATAATACTATTTAACTGAACTGAGTTGGAATCATTGAATTCCGTTGAATGATGGATTACTACTGAATTCTGTTAGCTTACTGAGTTTACTGAGGTCTGGACTGAATACTGAACTAGACCGGACTAATACTGAGTCAACTAAGTTTTTCATGAGTTCTGTGACTCACTGAGAGTACTACTGATCTTGACATGACTGGTACCATTCTATGACTGACCAAAGCTCTAGGTAAAGAGCTAAATAGTCGGGTACAAGTACCCCCAAGACTCGATAGCAAAAATTAAGAGACATGGCACAAGCTTGAAAAATGTAAACTAAGTACTGGATCATCATTCATTCATTGAGTCATTTTAACAAACACTTGTTTAGTATGAACTTGAATATATGCTAAGATGATATAATTCCACTATTCAACTCACATGCTTAATTCATCAATCACTTGAAAAGCATAAAATAGGCACATAATACTAATCAACATGTGAGCACACAATTCAAAATATCAAATTCACAATTTGAAGGCTTTAGCATGATCTCACATGATAAAACATATAATTCAATTAACCCCACATGAAATTTATCATGAAACATGGATTTGAAACCCACTTAATCATAATAAATATGAATGTCATCAAACCCAACATGAAATTCATAAATTTCATATACTTCATGTTTAAAAATAGTTTCTTGGACTCCAAGGGTGGAAGGGACCCTTGGATGAACACTGCACATACCTTAGTGCCTAAATTTTGAGAGATTGAGGGTGAGTTCTTGAGTTCTTGATTTTAAATTGAATCTCCTAGGGTTCTTTTTCTTGAGGATTTTGAGGAATAATGAATATAATTGCACTCCAAGGTGTTTAATTCCGTGTTTTGGGGGCTAAAGATAATGGGAAAAAGACCTAATCACCCTTAAGATTGCAGTCTTTTAATAACTAAAAAACTGTGTTACCGACGCGCAGACCGATGCGCCGTGTCATTGGCATCAACACAATAGCCAACGCGCCGTGTTGAGTCCGTGTCAGTTCACTTAAATTTGCATTGAAGCTAGGGAAAATCTATCTTATCGACATGATGGTCAACGCAGTGCGTCGAGTTCTCATCGACCCACTATGTTGTGTACTCCAACATGGTCTAAACGAGGTTCGAATCTGAAACTTGTTTGGGAACCTCTATTGACATTCTTGATCATGAATTAACTTGAATATCAACATTTAACAGACATAAAGGTCTTGAAATAAGATTGCCAACTTTTGAAGGCTAAAATGGCACTAAGTCTGAATACTTAGCTAAAAAATTTTAATTCTGAGACCCCTTGACAAGCCTAAAGGACTAATTTATGCAAAGAATTTTACCGGGTCTTATAATTATAATGTGCAAAAATGTTTAAATGAGAATAATAATGAATGTCTACAGAGAAAAATGAAGCTCGAAAGAGTGAAGTGGCACTAGACTGCTTGTCAATTTGACTTAAGAATGTGGAATATGCCACCTTGCTAGAATGAAGGGTAATGTCGAGTCTTATTTTGAGACTCAATTAGTGAGAGCTTGAATTGGAACCCCATTTTCTCCGAAGAGTACATGTAAAGAAATGGAAAATAAAGATTAGAAAAAGAAATTTCTTACCAAGCAAACACAAGTCAAATGTTAAATGCACTAAACTGGACATCAATTTGCAATTTCGGAAGTTTTTAAACGACACAATTTCAATACCATGAAGAAATGGAAAAGATCCTGTAAGAAGAGGGAAAATCATATTTATAAACCTTTCAGAACATAAACTTCACCACGCAAGAGATAAACAAGAAATAAATTATTCATCAAGAAACCATTTGTGTTAATTATCCCCTGCATACTAAAATTATTTATTCAAACTATTTGCAGATTATAAACAATGTTAAGCTTCTTATATTGAAATTAAATATGAACAGGGGTGTTAACAGGCACAACATGATCTCTTTATTTAGTTGGAAAATAACCCTTGATGTGATTCCTACTCAAAAACACAAAACATCCGAGTCATATCATGTATTTATATGTAGCATCAAAGATAAAATATAGCCAGTACTTTTAATGTTATTTGGCATCTTGAAAAATATTTTTGGCTTGATTAGAGAACTACCAGCAACATAATCTCTAAACATAAAAAAATTCAAGAAAAAAGAAATCTAACATATAAGTTTACTAGAAAACATTAGAGCAAGCCAAAATGCAAATGAGTTCAAGTATGTTATTTAACTCTCATAACATGATTAGTCTAAGTAATGATACAATTCAAAGTTCACACATTTAACTTTCTAATCACAATCTCGTAATTTTTTTAGACAACACAACACTTCAAGCTATTTTTGTTAATTTTAAAGTAACCCAACAACAGAATAAATTTGAACCAACACGTATATGTAGATTTAATGTGTGACCAAGTTATTAAAACAAGACAACCATATTAATATACTATGGTTATGATACATATACAGAGAGAGTAGGCTATCAAACATGCCTATTACAATAGATAATTGAACATACTTTATTTTCAAGATTTATGCAGAAACAAAACACATATGTGAAATATCAGACGTTAGATAAGCATGAAATCCTTAATTGATGAATCCATCTGGACGAAAGAGAGTAGAAGAGTTGTTTGAGTTTCAGGCTGCTGGCTTACATTATTTCTATCAAACTTCTCATTCATAACAATGCAAACTACTGGAAATATAGAAGAGAAAACATACCAAGTCCGTTGTCGAAAACTAACACATATATGGACAATCCAAGAACGACAAGAGGAGAGTGTAATGGGGATGAAGAAAATGTACCGAATAACATTTGCGGGAGTAGAAGAGAGGCTAGACTCAAGATGTTAAAGGATTTAGATAAACCTACTGGAAGTTGTGCTTATAGATATTTGTATAATTGGTGAAGTGTCATACGAGTGAAAGAAAAAATAAAGAAAAATATGAATACCATTAAACTGGGATGGTCAAATATATGGAAAGGATTCCAATTATCAGAAATGAGTAATATCGTTTTGAGCATGTTAGCCAAAATTAAGATCAAGTATTATAAACAACAGTAAACACAACATCCAGAAAACAAAGTCTCATTCTTGCTTGACTTTGAAGAACAAGGAGTGGTACTAACGTACAATCCCAATGAAGAAATAACACACACACATACATACCTATTTTCACACTCGTATCAGACAAAATGGAACAAAATAAGGAGGGTATTCACAAAAGGACATTTGAACAAAATAGAGACAGAGAACAGAGGGTTTAACATTATATCACGCAAAACAACACTTTAAAATAAATGATAAAATTGCTACAAAATAATGTTTCATAAGTTGTGAAAAATAGACAGCCATGTTAAATGAAATGAGCACCTATAAACTTGTATTCAAAGAATTGAAATAGACGATAAAGAAAATAGCAACGTGAAACAAAGAAAGATTGACATGATCAGTACAAGGTAGCTCCACCTTTTTTATTTAAGCACCAAAAACCTCTCAAAATGTGTCAATGACTCCAGTCCACAAAAACAACAAGAAAAATGGATAGAAAACAAAATATTCACTAGAGGAGTAGAATGACGAGAAAACTTTTCCATGTTTTCACAAACTTATGTTTTAATAACAAATCAAAAGAGGGAATCAACCATACATACTTAATCAATATATGCTTCAAACAAAATCATATCCAGGAAATTAAGTTGAAGACAACAGACAACACCATCGCGGCCAACTTGAAGCCAACAATACATCACATATTCACTTACTTGCAAATTTGTATATTCATACAGGAACTAAATTGACAAAAATCAGAATTTTATTTTATCTGCAAAGGAAACGAAACACAATAACAACAAAAAAAAAATTGAGAATAGAACAAATTACATGCACATAAGTCAAACGAAAGAAAAGTACAAAAGAGATGAAAGATGAAATTAAAAAGAGGCAGATTTGCACCTTTCTGAGGCAGTGAACTAAGGGAGTTCCTCCGACAATTCAAAATCAAATTCGACTTCAATTAGAAGAAGAAAGAAAATAATAGCATGTAGGGACTTGATGTCTTCAATCCCCTTTTCTCCAACACCTCCAACACCTCTCAATGAATGAATAGGGGGTGTATTTATGGGCAAAACATAGCTCCAACAGCTTCTTCAAGAAGCTCAAAATTCAAAATTTGAAAATGAAAAGAGAGGGAGAAAATGAACAAAAGTCTTCATATCTCTGATCTTTGAAGTGATGGATAAGACCATTGTAGCTATTAGGTCTGCAAAAGCCCAAAATTTTGGTGGATTTATCACAATTGAAGTGATGGGAGCTCTGGTTTTTATTGAATTTCAATGATGGAAGAGGATTGTGTTAAGGGTATTAGGTCAGCTGATTTGTGTTAACAATGGAATATGATAATAGATTTGTGAAAGGCTTTAAATCTATTTAAGAACTTTTAAAAATTGAGTCGAGTTAAACTTTGAATCGTCGATGCTACTAGGGATGCTTGACATTCTGATAGTTTTGCCCTAGTTATAAAGCAATTAGTACATAAATAGTAAATGCATTCAGTGAATTAATGAAGAAAATGCTACAGGCGTTACTTTATGCAAATTTTCTTGCAAGTTGGAAACAAAGCTTACGCGAATGAAGTTCTAGGCCAATGATTCATGTGAATGATGCATTTCGGCGATGAAAATGAATCGTTAAACCAAGTAAATTTCAAAGATGAGGTATTTTCAGCCAAATGATTGATGGACGGGGCTTTCCTCTAAGCCAATGATCTAAGAAAAATAACTTTTGCAAGCAATGGATTTCTATAAAGCATTTGTTTGGTGCATCCATAAGTTTTTGTGAAGTTATCATAAAGAAATTGTGCAATGCATTTGAAAGAAATCGTGCGGTGCTATAGAAATAATTTAAAGACATGCATATTGAGAAATGTCTTTAAACCGATTGTGCAATGCCTTTAGAAGAAAAAAATAAAATAAAATAAAATGAATAAAATCCATGCATAAAACGAAATAACTTGAAGCGGTTGTGCAGTGCTTTATAATGAAATGAAAGTCATGCATAGTGCAAAATAACTTAAAGCAATTGTGCAGTGCATTTGTGCCCATGCAAAGGTTATTAAAGTCATGTGCAATGCATTCTAAAATATGTTAAAGCATTTTTGCAGTGCATGTGCAGTGTATTTTAGAGCATATATGCAAAGTAATTGAAAGTCTTGTATTGAGCATTTCTAGGTAATTAAAAGTGATTGTGCAACGCATTTGTGCTTATGCGGAGCCATTAAAGCCAAGTGTAATAAATTTTAACATATTTCAAAGCAATTGTGCAGTGCACGTGTGGTGTATTTTAAGCATTTGAAAACACTCAATATATTAAAACATATGTAGACTAGCCAGAAGTCATGTGTAGTGTATTTTAAATCCTTGTAAAATCTTTAGAATCACTTAATCAATATTACTATGAAGACATAATTTCTCCTAAATGTTTTAAAGGAAATTCAAACAATTTGAGGTGTAATCCTTGCAGGACTGCAATGTTAACAACTTTGGCTTCTACTATTCTTCAAAAACCTGCACCTAAAGAAAATTTGTAATTTTGGGGGGTGGTTGATTTATGTTGACTTTAAAGGTATAGCTCTTGATGCTTCGTACTTCCCGCTTTGCTTGAACTTGTAACCTCATCTTTCAAATCTTGTCCGATGAATAATGAAAATATTTGATTGAAAGCTATCTAAAATAAAAGATAAATAAGAGTAAATAACTTGATAAATAAAAATGTGCAAATATGCATAATGGTAAAAAAAATTCTGCCAAGCTTTTGAACTGTGACATATTGTGAAACAAAGCGAATGTCCTTTATCCAAAGCAAATATCCCTTTGTCAACTACTTGATTAAACCCACACTTTTCAATATCTCTTGATGTTTTCTCAACCATTCCTCAAAACAATGCCCTTAAAAGTTGTCCCAACTTTGACTTGAGAGATGCTTGATGTTCCAAGATGATGAGACTAAGCCTTGTATAGGTTGTATACATAACCCACCAAGGGAATCAGGTCGAGCGTAGTTCATGAAATTATAATACCCCGCACTTTTCCTAGATTAATTTCGCTCCCAGAATGTCAAAGGTTCGCTTCAAAAAATGAATAACTTTTATTACATGTATAATTTTCCAAATTCAAACCCTCCATTGTATAGAAAATTGAATTAGCATTCCATCGATACCAAATTAGACTAAAGCCGATACTCGATTGAAAAGTTATGACATTTTTGTAAAGCAGTGTGTCATTTGGATGAGCACTGCATTGCGGTGATAGTTAAATTCATTATTGTTAATTTCTAATGGACCTCCATGATTGGCCTACATTGCGAAGATGTCCCAGGTTCCAATTGTCAAAATACAGTGGCTCACCGCGATGGTGGCGCATCGCGGTGATGGCCAAATTCCTTGTTATCCCGTTTCTAGTGAGCCACCGCGATAGTGGTCACTTAGATTAGGTTATACTCCTTGGCAAGAGTATGATAACTCTCCGTATCGTGAGGTTTTTCCCATAGGGAAACAAGATGTTGGACTCCATGTTAGCTTACATGGTTTATGTCGGTTAGAAGAATCTCCCTTGCAGAACAGTTTTTAAGAGAATTCCCTACTAGTAAAGAAAAGCTTTTATAAAACTAAGTGTAAAAGCTCACAACTTTATTGAGATTATGCTATACAAAAAGATATTGGCTACAGACTTCAGCTTTCAGATTTCAGATTTAAAAGTGAGTCCTTTCTACACTTAGGCAGCATAATTTATAGATAGATCACTAGTACAACTTTTAGAACTAAATGGTATGACTCACTATATTTATAAAGTATGATTTACTACTCATGAATTATGATTTTCATCTTTCAGATATCCATCTTGTATGAGTCACTTACATTTAGCATGCATTCTTTTGCAAATTGATATAAATATTGAGATAATGTTTTACTTATGCATTCACCCCCATATACTCAGTACATCCTCAAAGTATTGATCCACATATATGTCTATGTTCTAAATTGGCTCATAGTGTAGGTTTAAGTGCTCAGTTTCAGCAACGAGAGTGATTTTGAGCATCTCCATCTACATCCCGACAGTTGGTGAGTCCTCATAGTTCCGGGACATAGTTATTCAGATTTTAGCTTATCAGTTTAGATGATTCAGTATTTTTGAATAGTTCAAGTTAGTTGGGGGTTTATCCCAGTGACTCTCTAGATATTAGTAGTAGAGGTTTGTCAGACTGCTAGTTTTGATCCAGATTATTCAATATAGAGGTTTTGGGCATTATTTTTAGATATTATATTCAGTCAGTTTTTATATATTGTCTGTATTTCCTTTATTATGAAATTCAGACATAGTAGAAGGCAGACAGGGTTAGCTTAAGGCTACTCCTCTTAAGCACCATGTGACGTCTTGAGGACCCATTTTTGGGGTATTACAAAAATACATTAAAAAAAATTAAAACCAAGGGGTTGAACCCTCCGTGTGTTGCCTATGTATCCCATGGGAATTAGGTCGAACGTAGTTCATTACACATGAAAAAAATAAAGGAAAATATTTTTTCTTGTAATGTGACCGAGGCCGATGTGGCCGCCTACGTATCCACCTTGGAAGTCAGGTCAACCATAGTTCGCATTACAAGAAAAGAGGGATTTTTGGGAAATTTCTACTTAAAAAACCAAACTCGACGTGGGTTTCCTACGTATTCCCCCAATGGAATTAGGTCATTTGTAGTTTTATTACAGAGCAAAAGGAACATAACATAAGAAAAAGGCTTCTAAATATAGTATCTCTTAACAACATCTGCATTGATTGCTTTTGGCCACACTTCATCATCCATTTCAGCTAGGATCAATGCTCTGCCTGTCGGTACTCAGTGAATGACGTAAGACCCTTGCCGGTTAGGTACAAACTTTCCGTTATCTTCATTCTGGTGCAAAAATATGCACTTTAACACCAATTGTCCCGGTTTGAATTGTCTTGGTCTTACATTCTTATTGAATGCCTTGGCCATTCTATTTTGATAAAGCTACCTATGAAAAACTGCGTTCATCCTCTTTTCATCAATTAACATCAACTATTCATACTGATTTTGAATCCACTTGGTATCACTCAACTCATCTTCCTGAATGATTCTCAAAGATGATATCTCCACTTCTGCGGGTAATACTGTTTCCATTCCATAAACCAGCAGATAAGGTGTTGCTCTAGTAAAGTCTTAATAGTAGTGTAATAGCCAAGGAGGGCACATGGAAAATTCTCATGCCAATGCTTATAGTTATCAGTCATCTTCTGCAATATCCATTTGATGTTCCTATTGGTGGCCTCAACTACTCCATTCATCCAAGGACGGTAAGGGGTGGAATTATAATGAGTAATCTTAAATTTCTCACATATCTCGTGTATCAAGACACTGTTAAGATTAGCTCCATTATCTGTTATAATTGATTCCAAAACTCCAAATGAACAAATAATTATTACAAACAAAATCTATCACCACTTTCTTTGTTATAAACTTGTATAAAGAGGCTTCAACCTACTTAGTGAAATAATCGATAGCTACCAAAATAAACTTATATCTATATGATGTAGATAGCTCATTAGGAACTATGACATCCATTCCCCAAGTTATAAACGTCCAAGGAGAACTCGTTATACTGAGCTTATTTGGTGGAACATGAATCTAACATTGATGACATTTTTGGACAAAGCCAATGCAATCTATTTCCATTGTCATCCAGAAATAGCCAGCCCACAGAATCTTGTTTGCCAAAATAAAACCAATCATATGTGGCCCACACATGCCCCCATGTATTTCTTTGACTAACCCAATTGCCTCCTTAGCGTCGATGCACCTTAAAAATCCTAAATCTGGAGTCCTCCTATAAAGGATTTCTCCATTAGAAAAAAGTGATTTGCCAATCTTTGAAGTGTTCTCATTTGAATACTGGTTTTGCCTTCTAGATAGTCTCCCTCCTTGAGATGCCTTTTGATATCACAGTTCCAAGGTTTTTTGCCCAACTCCTCATCTACGTAAAAATAGTAGGTCAGTTGGTCTTGTACATTCACCTTGATAGGATCAATAAAATTTTTGTTGGGATGTTGAATCATAGAGGACAAGGTTGCCAATGTATCTACTAACTCATTTTCGGTTCTCGGGATATGTTTAAATTTAACCCTAATGAACTTCTTGTGCAACTCTTTCACACACTCTAGATATGGAAGAAGCTTCATGTTCTTGACACTCAATTTACCTTGTACTTGATGAACCACTAAATATGAATCCCCAACAACCAATAGTTCCTATATGTTTATATCAACAGCCATTCTAAGACCAAGAATGCAACCCTCATACTCTGCCATATTGTTAGTATATGGAAACCTGAGCTTTAATGAGATCGAATAATGCTGGCCAAATTTTAAAATTAGAACTTCCCCAATACCAACTCCTTTAAAGTTTGCAGCCCCATCAAAGAACATTCTCTAACCTGGATATTATTTTAAAATATTTTCTCCAATAAATAGGACTTCTTCATTCGGAAAATAAGTTTTAAGAGGCTTGTACTCTTCATCTACAGGGTTTTCAGAAAGATGGTTGGCTAAAGCTTGTCCTTTCACCACCTTTTGAGTAACATAAACAATGTCAAATTCACTTAGAAAAATTTGCCACTTTGTTAGCTTCCCGGTACGCATGGGATTCTGAAAGATATACTTGAGCGAATCCATTCTAGAAATCAGAAAAATGGTATACGCACATATGTAATGCGTTAAATTTTGTGCAATCCAAATCAAGGCACAACATGTTCGCTCTAATAATGTATACTGAACTTCATAAGGCGTGAACTTCTTTCTCAAGTAATATATAGCTTGATCATTCTTTCCAGTTTCATCATGTTGTCCTAATACACACCCAAATTCATTGTCTGACACAAACAAATATAGCAACAATGGCTTTCCGAGCTCTAGGGGAACCAAAATGGGTGGATTAGAAAAATACTCCTTGATTCTATCAAAATCTTATTTGCAATCTTCTGTCCACTTTGTAGCAGCATTCTTTCTTAACAGCTTGCATATTTGTTCATAAATCACCGTGGATTGTGCAATAAATCTACTAATGTAATTGAATTAACCTAGGAATCTCATCACGTCCTTTCGACCATTTGGAGGAGGCAAGTCTTTGATAGCCTTTATTTTGTAAGGATCTAATTCTATGCCTTTCTGACTAACAATAAAACCCGATAGCTTACTAGAAGGGACACCAAATGCACATTTTGTAGGATTCAATTTCAGATTATATCGCCTCAACCTATTGAAGAACTTCTTCAAATCTGTCAAGTGATCTGAGCTCTTTCACGACTTTATAATGACATCATCAACATATACTTCAATCTCCTTGTGTATCATGTCATGAAAAATGATAGTCATGGCCCTTATATTACTTTCTCCCGCATTCTTGAGTCCAAAAGGCATTACCCGATAACAATACACTCCCCAAGGTATGATGAAAGCAGTTTTCTTGACATTTTCTTCATTCATCAGGATTTGGTGATACCCTGTGAAGCAATTAACAAATGACTACAACTCGTGCTTTGTGCAATTTATCAATGAGTATGTGAATATTTAGGAGAAGGAAATCATCTTTTGGGATAGCCTTGTTGAGATCCCTATAATCCATGCATACTCAGATTTTTCCATCTTTCTTTGGTATGGGTACAATTTTTGCTAACCAAGTGGGATACTTTGTGACTCCAACAATGTTAGCATTGAATTTCTTGTAAAATTCTTGCTTGACTTTCAAACTCAAATCAGGCTTCATCTTTCTCAGCTTTTGCTTTATAGGAGGATAAGATGGATCAGTTGGCAACCTATGCGAAACAATGTCTATGCTTAGACCCGGCATACCATCATAGGACCATGCAAACACATTTATATATTGCATCAAGAGATCAATCAATTCTTTCCTTTGGGACAGAGTCAAATAAACTCTAATTCTCGTTTGTCTTATGATTTTTGAATTCCCTAAGTTTATCATCTCAGTTTCATCCAAATTCAATTTTGCCTTATTTATAAAAAGTTCAAATTCTTTAGTCAACTCTTTTGACAAAGGATCTTCATATTCAGCAAAGTCATGTTCGCTATTTGAAATTGTTTTGCTTATTTCATTATATCACATTCATAGTATTGGCAAATTTGTTAATTTGCTTGCTGAAAAAAGGAAAAAAAAATAAGTTTATAAACATGATTTGAAATAAAAACAGCAAAACTGTAACACCCTGCAGTTTGGGTTAGAATAAAAAACCATCATTTTAGTGCTTGGAGCATCGCGGAGGGGGTTTATTTAACAATTTCCAAATTCCAGTAGCCTAGCACGATTGTGGTGAATCACGCTAAAGTTTCAGGTCCATACAAATGGGACAACGCGATGGATCTGTATCGTGGTGACCTCAAAAATCCCATTCATCAATTTTTAGTGAGCCACTAGTTGCACGTCACGGTAGCCCATAAAATTGGGCTCCCAGTTATATTTTTATTCCATCTCATTACGGGTATATTGAATATTTTTCACCCCCTTACCAACTTAAATATGGGATTATATTCCCAAGTGACCACATTATTCATATTTTTATCAAAAATTTACAAGAGCACTCTCTAGGGTTTCAAACTAAATATCCAACTAGCTCAAGATTTAACCATGGGTTTTCAAGATTGATTGAAGATTTGGAATCCCCAAATCGTGGGATTCAATAATCATCCGCTAAATTCTTAAATTGAATTATGTGGGGTTTTCCTAAAAATCTCATGGGCATAAAAATAATGATTATAAGAAAAGGGTTTTAGATTTATGATTTATAATTATGTTTTAGAAGTCTCAGTGACATTGTTTAGGACTTTAGGGCTTTCCTCAAATTGATTTGAAATTCTATATATATGGGTGCATGCGTTTAAGGATGAATATTCAATTGAGAGCATGAATTAAAATGAATCCCTCTCTTGATATGATTTTTCCCATTATTCGTGTAATATGGATTGTTTTGAAAAGCATGATATAAAAGGTCTGGATTTATACTATGATTTGAACATGATTTTTCAATCAAAAGAGAGGGTTGTGAATGTTGATAAATGTTGAATATGCATATAATGAAAGAGTTCATGGTTTTGCCAAAAGCACATGACCACCATATGTTTGAAGAATTCTTGCATAGTTTTGATGTATGTTTTGGAACATGAAATCTCGTATACTATTCGCATGTTTGGGTGGTCTGAAATGAGTTTTGATGAAAGAATCATGCATGATGCATTATGGCTCAGAAAAAGGACTTGCAAGTCTTGGTGTGATGACACTAACTCAGATAATGTCATGTTAATTCAGAGCAGAATAGAATACATATTTGAAATAAGATTTTTAGATTTTGAAACTAGAATGATGCCTGTTTCAAAACAGGCTAAAATTGGGCATAAAGATAGCTTAGGTGGTTCCTCGAAGAAGGAACAATTTCAGATAACTTATTGCCCAAAACCGTGATTTGCCGATTCAAGAATATTATTATACGCTGGCCTAGTGCCCTGTGGCATATCAGACTCAGACACTCCAACCCTTGAGGCACACTTGGGTTGGGGGCTACTCCACCGAGTCAATGGCAGATTCCATATAGCCAGTGGAATATCAGACTTGTAGGGGAGTGTCACCTAACTCAGAAGTAATACAAAGATCAAAAATTTACATTGACTAAAAGGTTTTATGATTATCAAAAATGCCCATGTGTTTTGGAATTTATATCCTATATGAGGTTTTATGATTAGCTCTTAATTATTTTATTTATATTAAAAACTTTATTTTGGATTGCTATGCATACCAGTACATTTGTATTGACCCCCTACCTTCTATGTTCTGAGGCACAGTCTAGGGGTCCTGATAAGCAATAGATATCTTTAGACAGAAGTGCAGAGTCTAGTTGGTGAGCCTTCTGTATTTTAGAAGGCCTATTTATTTTTAGACATTTATTATTAGTTATAGTTTTGGTCTACTGGGGACCTTTTCTTGGTTTTCAAACAGTTGTTTTAGTCATGTAGTAGAGATTTCGTAGACGGTTTTCAGGTGTTGCTAGATGATTTTGGATTTCATTTTCCATTGTTTAATTTATATCAGACTTATGACCATGATTCCATTTCGTTATATTTTCTGCAATTCCTTATTGTGTATGATTGGTGTATATGATTACAAGTTAAAAGGGCTCTCAGGCCTTGATAGTTTGGGATGTCCGTCACAACCAGGGCTCCAGTTTGGGTCATAACGAACTTGGTGTCAGAGCACGGTTCATGGTCCCAAGGTATCTGCAAAATTGTGTTAGGTAGAGTCTTGTTTATGGGTGTGTAGCATGCCATTTATAAGCAGGAGGCTACTAGGCATTTAGGAATATTTTCCTTTCTTTATGTTCTAGTTTGTGCTATGGAGTTAGAATGTTCCTCTTACATACTCTAATTTATGCTATGGTGTCGCCCATATAGAAGTAAAGTCATCCTAATTCTTTCCATACTTTGATATGCTCAGATATGTCTCATTATTGGGGTGATTCAAGTTCAAACTTTTAGAGTCTAAACGGTTTGGTCCTTTCTGATTAAGCCATATAAGAGTTTAAAATTAGTGCAAGGACTTAAGAAGAGTCTGTTAGTGCTCTAAGGTGTATTGATTCTAGTGTGAACTTTGATTTTGATGAAATCATGCTTTTCAGCCTATAGTATTACGTGTATTCATTCCTTTTCAAAATTTATGTTGCAGACGTCATGCTTCAAAGAAAATGATTTGTAGCAGAATGTTGTAAATGTATTTCCACCCAAGTAGTAGTATAAGTTAAAGTGACGGTATCATGACCTATTGGTAGTGATATTGGACCAAGAAGTTAGGATGTGAAGTCGCAAGGTTAGAAATCAGAGTGAGGGGGACTTTTGTATAGATAAATATGTTTAGTTGAATAACTGATGTTTGAAAATGATTTACCATTTTATATGGTAGACTAATGTGGCACATAGTAGCATGTGTGGATTGTATGGTAGTCTGTGGGGCTCTTTCAATTCACTAGTATATTTTCCTTGTCATTCATCTCATTTCTTGTTCAAAACACAAAATCAAAGTCTAGTGGAGCTGTGTGGGGCCTATTTTAATTCACTAGCAACTTGTTTTTCACCTTGTTGTTCTTTTGTTGATTGGAACTGGGTTTAGTGGTGTAATGGCAAGCAAAGTGGTAAGGGTGATTTATTGAATATATGTATGGCTAAATCTTTTGCATGAGATTGAGTTAGCAATGAAGTGATACGTCCTTGTGTGTTAGTTTAGTAGAAGGTAAGGTAGAGAAGGAGTATTAGTTAAGGTGAATTGTTGTTTACTTAAAGTATGAAAAAAGTTGTTGACGATGTTTATCGTGTAAGAAAATTATAGGTTATTGATGAAGGTATTTGGTGGATGAGTGGTGTTAATTTAGATACCCCTGAGGTTGCAAGGGGGAGTAAGTTAGGACTTATAGAGCTATGAACTAAGTTTAGCTACATAAAAAGGGTAGATAGTAATGATGTGTAGAAGGAGGATATGTTAATAGATTTTAAATAAAATAGATCATAGGATTGTGATTGATCCTTACTGTTATGAAGTTTTGGCGGATTAATATTTTCAGATGTTGGCATATAAGAAAATTGAGTGATGTTGTGGTTCATCATAGCCAGAACTAGACACTAAGTTGGAATAGTTTATGGTGATCAAGGTGGATATAATGATTGATGCGGTGGGTGTTAGTTGTGTAGAAGTAATCTAGTAGGCTTGAATAGTGTATATAAGAGCTTAAGTTTATTTGATTCATAATCAAGTCTGATGTTGTAAGTATGATGTAGAAGTATGCCCAAGGTGCTATGGGGCTGCATTATTTCAATGGTCATTGCATGTTGTGTGGTTAGTAGTACCATTGAGTTGCTAGGTGGAGAAAGACTAGTTAGATAATATGTGATGTTCTTGATAGCTAAGTTATAGAGTTATGATTAATGATGTTGAGCCTTTTTGTATAGTCTTGATTCTCATGGTTTAGAAATATAAGTCTGCAGGCATGATGCTGGTAGACTATGATAGGAGTGGTATGGTCCATCAAAGATTTGGAGATATCTATGTTTAGTGTTAGGAGAATTTAAGTTGGTTAATGTTTAAGCTATTATATGATGACTTTTAGGGAAATAGAAACCTAAGGGTTGAATCTTAGGAGGAGGTACTAACATTGGTTGCTATACATGAAGATACTATCTTACAGGGTAAGTTTAGTTTTATGTGTATTGTTATATTCTCGATTCTAGAGTAAAGTGATTTTAGTTTATACCAGAGTGTATATAGTAGTTCACAAACTTCGAGTAATGGCTTAAATCTAAGGGGGAGATGATAGAACGAGTAACCAAGTCAAGTTTTCAGATGCTAATAGATGTGTTAGTAAGTTGTGGAATTGGCTGTGAGAAAGAATGATGTCGATCTATTCTTATTTTAGCAGTTTACTTCAGTTATTCCAATACATACTCATGTTTTATGTTTCAGCTTCATGATCATAGTCCGTATTCATGCATATGATAAGGAATCATGTACTCTCCTAGTTTCTTGTATGATGAGTTCCCAGTTTGTTCAGCAGTCAGAATTACTTTTCGTAAGTTATGAATTCCAAAAATTCAGGTCATGTAGTTCATGACTCTTGTGCACATGTGATACTCTTAACGATCAGTGAAAATTTAGGTTTATATCAGGTTCATCCTCATATTAGATCTCTTTAATGATTCCATGCCGTGAGTGCTCTATTTCTCATGCCTTAGTAGGGTATCAAGTTATTCTTAGTACTCTCCTAATGTTCCGGATCCCGATATTCCAATTTTTCAATGACCTTTTCCCTTAGGTTGAGATAGTAATGATGAACAGTTGTCTATAGGGGAAAGAGTAAACATTTATTCTTGATGAAAGATGGTTATGTGCTTATTTGATTTAAGGTAGTAATTGTGGAGTAAGATTGAGGCCAAGTCCTTGATACATGTCAAGGTTAGTTAAAGTTTTATGTGTTATATTTGGGAAAAATTATTGTGTGCTTGTTTTATATAAGTCCATAAGTTGAAAGAATTTTGAGGTGAAGTTACGTGTATGGCTTAGTTAGTTGAGAATATTTTTGCGTATCATCTAAGTAGTGCAGGGAAGTTGTTATGGATAGAACTATTAGAGAATATGAGAAAGATGCTTTACGAGTGGTTGTTTAGAAGTGCATATGTGGGTATAAAGATAGGTTGGAGTGTCATGTTTGTATACATACAAATGGATGCTTTGAGTGTTTGCGAATGTCTAATACGAAGTTGAAGGTGATTGTTGGAGTGGCAATAAGAATTATGCAAGAGATGAGGAATTGTTAAATGCAGGGTGTATTGAATTCATGATTCAGACTAGTACTACAATATTATGTGGTGCATTTGGTGATTTTGAGTTAGGCTTGAAGATGGTGAGGGGATTTAGTTCAGTTTAGACATTAGTAGATGGAAATATCAGTGGCCATGCGAGAAAAATAAGCGGAATCAATGAGCATAGTGTTTAAAGGAAAAGTATAGTTGAGAGAGTATCTTAGAAGTGTGGCTAATCTTGAAAGCAAGAAGTTAAGGTTTGGTAATTCTATCCTAGTTTACGAGTTATATGTCTATATTCCATGTGATAGAGTAGTATCATTGTCTTGATTCCTTAGTTGGATGTCTTGTGTAACTCATGTCAAAGATTCTTTGCTCCCTCATGCTACTAGGACTTCTTTAGAAAGAGTGTTGAAGAGATACTCCAGTTAAGTATAAGTGTCCAGTATAATTCAGTTTAACAGTCAGACAAACAAGTTACTGTGGTTTTCCACAGTCTAATGCATATAACCATCCCAAAATATAATCTATTCCATCCGTGTAAGTTCTGAACTTATTTTAGTCCAAGCAACATGTTTCAAATTCAGTTATTTATTCATGACTCAGCTCATAAGAGTTCAACGCATAATCTCAAATTTTTCAAGCTATTTTTGCTCAGACAGTGTAATACCTTTGTTCGATCTAAATCTTGTTACCTCATGATTCATACTTACATAAGTTATCACTTCCAAATCCAATGTGTGTGATTTGAGCATATACACTTCGAGGAAAATCCTAAACTCTCAGCATGAATCAGCTCCTTAAAACAAGTAAAGTCAAGTCAGCTTAGAATTTAGTTTCATGATAGAAGTTTAAATGTTTTAGATTAGTAATATCCTTTCTTAGAAGACACATCATGTCTGTATTATTCCACACCTGTAATTTTTAACTTTCCTACCTATTATTTAGGGATGAATGATTCTAAGAGGGAGATAATGTAACACCCCACATTTTGGGCTAGAACAAAAAACCGTAATTTTAATGCTTGGCACATTACGGAGGGGTCTATTTAACAATTTTCAAATTCCAGGAGCCTAGTGTGATTGTGGCATGTCTCGCTGAAGTTCCAAGTCCCAAAAAGTTGGACAACACGATGGCTCTGCATCGCGGTGACCCTAAAAATCCCATTCATCAATTTCCAATGATCCACCGCGATAGTGGCGCATCATGGTGGCCCATAAAATCAGGCTCCCAGTTATATTTTTATTCTATCTCATTAAGGGTATATTGGGTATTTTCCACCCCCTTACCAACTTAAATACGAGACTATACTCCCAAGTTACCACATTATTCATATTTTCATCAAAAATTCACAAGAACACTCTCTAGGTTTTCAAACTAAAAACCCAATTAGCTCAAGATTTAACCGTTAGTTTTCAAGATTGATTGAAGATTTGGAATACCTAACTTGTAGCCTTCAAGAATCATCCTCTAAATTCCTAAATTGAAGTACGTGGGGTTTTCCTAAAAATCTCATGGGCATAGATATTATGATTTTAAGAAAGGATTTTAGATGTATGATTTATAATCATGTTTTAGAAGTCTCAATGATATTGTTTTGGTCTTTAGGACTTTCCCCAAATTTATTTGAAATTCTATATATATGTATGCATGTGTTTAAGGATGAATATTCAAGTGTGAGTATGAATTATAATGAATCCCTCTCTTGATATGATTTTTCTCATTATTCGTATGATATGGATTGTTTTGAAAAGTATGATATGAAAGGTCTTGATTTATATTATGATTTGAACATGATTTTGGAATCAAAAGAGAGGGTTGTGCATGTTGATAAATGTTGAATATGCATATAATGAAAGAGTGCATGTTTTGCCAAAAGCACATGACCACCATATGTTTGAAGAATTCTTGCATAGTTTTGACATATTTTTTAGAACATGAAATCTCTTATACTATTTGCATATTTAGGTGGTCTGAATTGAGTTTTGATGAAAAAATCATGCATGATGCATTATGGCTCGGAAATAGGACTTGAAAGTATTGGTGTGATGACACCAACTCAGACAATCCCATGTTAATTCAGAACAGAATAGAATGCATGTTTAAAATTAGATTTTTAGATTTTGAAACTAGAATGATGCATGTTTCAAACTAGATTAAAATTAGGCATAAAGAAAGCTTAGGTGGTTCCCTGAATAAGGCACGAGTTCAAACAACTCATTGCCCAAAACTGTGATTTGCCAATTCGGAAATATTATTATACATTGGCCTAGTGCCCTGTGGTGTATCAGACTCAGACACTCCAACCCTTGTGGCACACTTGGGGTGGGGGCTTCTCCGCCGAGTAAATGGCGGATTCCATATAGTTCGTGGAATATCAGACTTGTAGGGAAGTGCCACCTAACTCAGAAGTAATACAATGATCAGAAATTTGCATTGATCGAAAAGTTTTATGATTATCAAAAATGCCCATGTGTTTTGGAAGTTATACCTATATGATGTTTTATGATTAGCTCTCAATTATTTTATTTATATTAAAAGCTTTATTTTGGATTGCTCTGCGTATCAGTACATTTGTATTGACCCCCTACCTTCTAGGTTTTGAGGCACAGTCTAGGGGTCCTGATAAGCAGTAGATTTCTTCAGACAGAAGTGCAGAGCCCAATCGGTGAGCCTTCTATATTTCAGAACGCCTATTTATTTTCAGACATTTATTATTAGTTATAGTTTTGGTCTATTGGGGACCTTGTCCCAATTTTTAGACGGTTGTTTGACTCATATAGTAGAGATTTCGCAGACGGTTTTCAAGTGTTGCTAGATGATTTTGGATCCCATTTTCCAATGTTGAATTTATATTAAACTTATGACCATGACTCTATTTCATTATATTTTCCATATTTTCTTATTGTGTATGAATGATGTATATATGATTACAAGTTAGAAGGGCTCTCGGTCCTTGATGGTTCGAGATGTCCGTCATGGCCAGGGCCCTGGTTCGGGTTGTGACAAAAACATAGTTTGGATTTGGCATTTAAGCTTTCAAAAATGGAGACAAAACACATAAATTCATAAACAGAATTCGGGTCTCAATTTTGAATCATGTTGTAAATACTAATACAATCATCTACCAAAATTCCCAGAGAACCGGGGATGAGATACAAGTCTAATTATTCGAAGCACCTCTAGGCTCATTATCCCGAATAGTTAAGAGTCTCGATGCAATCCTCCAGAATCACATTGCACTCAGCTTCTTCGTCAGTAATAAACAAGTTTTTGACTCCTTCAGTGAGGTCTTCTTTAGCATCTTCTTCTGATACTTGGGGAACAAACACTTTGGAAAATCCTGATTCAGGAGCGAGATAGGCTTTGATAGGAGAATGTCACTTCTTCTTTTGAGATTATATGATAAGACTTCTTCAGGAGTGGGCTCATATCCAAGACCAGAAGTGCTCTTTGGTCTGGGCAATTGAATTGACTCTAATATTCCATCCAAGTTCACACCAAGACCACGACCAGGTACAAAACCATTCTTCAACATTTCTAAGTCCACCATCATAAGAACCCATGGCAATTTTATCCTTTTCTACCTGAGCAATACATATAATCTCCTTAACATAAAAAATGGATCCATCTAGTGTTTCTACTCGTTCAATAATAGGGACTGAGTTCTCCTGGTAGATAGAACTATTTTTCTCTCCATGAATCACAATCTCATAATGATCCTAAACAAATTTTAAAGTTTGGTAAAGGGTAGAAGGGACAGAACCAGCACTGTGAATCCATGGTCTTTCGAGTAACAAATTATAACTACTAGATATGTACAACACTTGGAATTCTATTGTAATCTCCACCGGTCCAATTTGTAGGGTCAAATTAATTTCTCTAATAACTCCTTTTTTTTCCCATCAAAACCTTTAACCGTTACATTACTTTTATGAACTTTCCCGATGACAATTCCCAAAGCTGAAAGGGTAGTAAAAGTACAAATATGAACAGTTGAGTTGTTCTCAATGAAAACTTTATAAACAAACTTTTCCCTAAACCTGACAGTTATGTTCAATGCTCTATTATGCCCTAGGCCCTCAGGCGGCAACTCATCTTTATGAAAAGAGACTGTATTAGCTTCCAGAACTTGTCCCACTAGAGCTGAAAGGTTCTCACTAGTCATCTAAGTTGGAACATAAGCTTTATTCAGTATCTTTACCAAAGTGCTCCTATAAGTTGAAGAATTCATCAATAATGACAACAAGGAGATTTGGGCGAGAGTTTTCTTCAGCTACTCCATAATAGAATATTCCTTAGTCGATATTTTTCTCCAAAAATCCTCTACCTCGGCCTCTATCATTACTTTCTTCTAACTATTCTCCTTATTAGACGCTCCTTGCACAACTCCTTCAGGGGCATAACTATAACACGTTGCACCTTTGGGCTAGAATTTAGACTATCGTTCCTACACGTGTAGACCCAAACAAAATGATTCTTTGTTAGTATATATGTTATGATAAATTCTATAGTGTGGGAATACCTTTGGATATGAATTGAGGTCACAAATACCTCCTAACTCTAAGATGAGTTGAAAACATTTCTATCGATTAATTTTTTGTAAATGTTTCAACGTGTGTCAAGTTCCATCGACTATTACTCCTAGAATATGATGAGTTAGAGGACCTACTATATATCAAATGAAAGGTCTTTAAAGTATCTTTCCAACAATACCAATTTTACCTCAATTTAATACCCAAGAGAAAGTTATGACTTCATAAAGTGGAGTGCATCGCCTAGCAATCACCTAAGGCTACTAGAATTGTTTTGCCATGGGTAATGCATCGCCCAGCCCATTTTGGGCGATGGGCAATGTGACGCCCAACCTATTTTGGGTGATGGACAGTGCATGGCACTTCCTAGCTTAGGCCCATAGGTAATGCGTCGCATGCCATATGGCCCAAGGGCATAAAAACTTCATTTTAAAGTCATTTTAAGGGAAACCAAGTCTTTTTACATTCCAAAACCGTCCCTAATCATCCTTAAATGAAATTAAGATTATTAGTAACATTTTAAATCTCTTAAAACCCCTAATTCATCTTTTCGGAACACAATAGGAGAAAAATAACTTACGGTTAAGCATTTAATCTCAAATGATCAATTCTTTGCAAATTCTTCATCGATTAAGGTACGTGGGACTATCCAAAACCTCATGAGCATGGTTTTATAATTTTTAAATTACTTTTAAAGTATATATATATATATATATACACACATACATATATATATACCTACGAACAAATTTGGGTTCAAGATTGTTGATGATTATGCATTAAGAATTTCATATTCTTATAAAGAAATTATGGAGATTGTGATGTAGTGATTTAAACTTGAATTATTTTCTTGTGATATTGTGATGTTAATATTGATAAATTAATGAGAGCATGGGACGTTCTATTTCTCTTTTACTACAAATTCCAAGAATTTTGCAAGTTGTGAATTGATCTTATAAACTGTGAAGACCTTGAGATTGTTGATGAATTACTATGTACAAATTGTTTTATCTTTTTGAGATAATGAGAAGGTGTTCAACTTGTGTTGTGAACAAACATGTTTTTCCACAAAAATGGTTTTAAGTTGAAAGAAGAGATGACCACCGTACATCAAAGCATTGTAGAGAAAATTGTTGATTTTGAATGTTTTGAATGGTGAAATTTCATTTGATAAGATGGTCAATAAACATCTTTGAAGTAAGATAAGGGCAGTGGAGATGCGTGACATGACTTGTAAGTCTGGGTATGATGAGACCCTATTTTTGATATGCACAAATGATATTAAGAAAGAAAGAATTTTTCAAAGAATATATGCTTTAAAGAATCTAAAATTGGGCTTAAGAGAGTTAGATAGTTACCCGAAGAAGGCACGAGTCAAATGACTCATTGCCTAAAATCGTGATTTACTGACACGGGATTATAATACCTAAAAGGAAAATTGTACGTTGGTGATGGCCCAATTGCGTAGTAGAGAATCAGAGACTCTAACCCTCGCAACAAACTTCGGTTGGGGGCTTGGCTGCCGAGTCAAGGGCGGATTCCCTATACTCCATAGAATAGTAGAGTTGTAGGGTGTACCATCAGGCTCAGAAGTAAGACAAAGAGTACAGTCATGAATTGTAGATTGTATTTTGAAGCTGTGTTTTCAACTGTTTAAAGATGATATATGATTTATGAAATGCTCTCATCTATGTTTTATAAAAATGTATACTTTGTGTTTGGATTGTTTTGAGTACCAGTACATTTGTATTGACCCCCTATATTACGGGATCTAAGGTACAATCCTGGGTTCTTCTAAGCAGTATAGTTATTTGGTCATAAGTTGCAGTTGGTGAGCCTCCCTTATTTCAAAAGTCATTGTTATTTTATTTTGAATCATGGTCCGACTAGGGGCCTTGTCCCAGTTTCAGACATATGTTGTTTCAAAATTGTTAGAGATTTTACAAACTGGTGTCATGTATTTTTGCAGGTGTATAAATTAATTTCATATTGTTCTTGGAAGTAAGATTGTTACCATGTTTCTATATTGTTAAGTATTACTATATTTGTCATATAGTACATGAGTTATCTATATGATTGCCAGTTAGTGAAGGGATCTCGGGTCCTCTTAGTTTGAGATGCTCATCACGGCCAGGGCCTCAGTCCAGGTCGTGACAAACTTAGTATCAGAGCACACTTCATGGTCCCAGGGAGTCTTTGAAATTGCATTCGGTAGAGTACTATTTATGGGTGTGTAGCGCACCACATTTATAAGTACGAGGATACAAGTTGTTTAGGAATGTTTCACTTTTCTTCATGTTTTAAATCATTCCATTGTGTTGTCCATTTTGAAGCTTTCCAGATTTCTTCTTTACTCTAATTTTGTTAACTATGTCTAATTGTCGAGACAATTCAAGTGCAGAATCTTTGAGCCGAGATGAGTTGGTCCCTTCTAATTGAATCATAAAAGATTATGAAATTGCATAATGACTTGAGAGGAGTTTGTTAGTTCTTTAAATTGTATTGATTCTAGTGTAAACTTTGATCCTAGTGAAATTGTGCTTTTCATCCTGAGGTATTAAGTGTATCTAGTCCCTTTAAAATTCTTGTTATAGATGTCATACGTAAGGTTAATGATGTGTAGCAGAATGTTGGGACTGTATTTGCACCCGAGTAGTAGTATATGTTAAAGTGTAATGACCTATTGGCAGTGAGATTGGGCGAAGAAGTTAGTGATATGAAGTCATAAGGTTAGAAGTCAGAGTGAGGGTGAATTTTGTATAAATAAATAGTTTTAGTTGTATAATTGTTGATTGAGGAATGATTTTCCATTTTATTATGATCGACTATGATTGCAATTAATTATATAAAATAAGGAAGGATCTCAGGTCGGATAGTCATGGTGGTTGTAGAAATTAATTATAAGTTGTGAATAGAAAAGGTTAGATTAGCCAATAAGTTATAAGTATAGACATATTGTTATATATGAAATTTTGAAGGTAGTTGTGATGTATGCATGGGTAAGTAACCACAACATGAGAAAGTGGAATATGTTGATATGATCACAATGGGTTATGTTATAAGATTAAGATCTACTATCCCTATTATTAATTTACCCCCTTGATTTATCTTTTCTCTAGTAGTTGTAAATTAGTAGTACATGTGAGAAGGTATGTAGTAGATTTTGAGGTGTAGTACTAATATCGTGGAGAAGATGAAATTATGGGCCATAGTTAAGTGAAATGAGAGACTTGGGTTAATGTTTCTTCGATTTGTTAGTACATTGTAAGGAATACTTCATATGATTGATGTTGTTAGACAATAGGCTTGAATTTTAGATGTGGAGTGTAGTGGTAAGAATAGTAGCTCAAGATTAATAGTGCACGTCTTATGGGAAAAAAGAAAAATAAATTAGTTGGCTTGATGTAATGTTTGAAATAGCCTAGGTTGGCAACTTGTAGAATAAGGAGTGGAAAATTGTGATATATATATATATATTTAGTTATGACGATTAATGTTAAGAATAATGAATTATGGTTGAGTCATTAACAAGATAAGGGTGTAATTATAAGCATAAGTTGTCCACCGATAGAATGTTGTTAGATAAGGTTTTATGTGTATGAGTGTCAGTTACGCCTAGTCTATATCCGCAAGTTTCCTTAGTGTGGAGAAGTCTAGGGAGTTCTTATATGGTGTTATGTAGAGTTGAATTGAGGAAATATAGGTAGCCAATATGCGTGTTTGGTATAGTTTTACAAATTTTGTTAAGCTGTAAGTTATGTAATTAGAGGTGTAGTGCTAACTATTCTAAGGAGTTGAAGATGAAGTGTTGTATGTCTAGAAGCGTGGATGCCTATGCCCATGATAATGTTAGCCATAAATAGATGACGTTGGGGGTTGGGGATGTTAGGATTAGTGTACCTGAAGGGGATATCTTAGAATGGATTTAATGTCCTTGTATAAAAAATTATGAAGGGGAGTTTGTGTTCATGTGTATACTGGTACCCTGTTGTGATAAGGAATGTGGAGGCATATGCTCCTGAGTGTGGGAGTTGTAGAGTGATGGCTATAGAGGCTAGCGAGAGCTAAGAGTAGCACTTTCGAAAAGCGAGGCCTTCAGATTATAGTTTATCAGAGAGAGTTTAGTGCTTATGTGTATGGTGAGATACCTTTTTATGTTGAGAGTTATGGCTATGGATTTTGATGTGAAAGTATGACCGCAAGTTTAGGATTGTAAATTTTATCTATGGGGGATATGATGGATTAAGGTAGTTCTCAAATTTTCTCAGTGTGGCAAGTTGTGGGGAGGAGTTATGATGCATGTTCCTCCTACTTCAATTTAAGAGATCATTCTACCAATATCTCAGGTATTCAACTCGCTCCTGAGTCTAAGGTTTGAGAACTCTATGTAACTTATGTTATGATCCGACCTCCAAACTATAATCAATAATGTCTCAGCAAATTTAGCCTTTCAGGTATTCAAGCTCTATGATATAATGTTCATGATCCATAAATTCGTATCCCAAATCTTTTTGGTTCTAAGGAACTATGTTTTCATATGATAATGATTCATTTTATGTTGGGATTAGCCAAAGTGATAGAGTTTAAGCTAACTCATGACTATTTCTGCTCAGAAAATAAAAAGTGATAGCTTGGAGTAGAAGTTTTTGTCTCAGTCGTTGACTTTAAAAATTCCAAACTTATGTTAAACAAATCGTGCTGTAAGCACTCATGTTTCTCGCTATGGTCTGCCCTCAAGAATCGTGCTATGTTGAGTTATGTCAAACGACTCTCTACTTATGACTTAGACACTTGATGTATGAAGCACTTCGTGTCCATTCTATCATATCTTAAACTTATGTCCCTCCTTGAGTAGTGTGATAAGTATAAATTATGGTCTGATAAGTTTTAATTCCATTCATGATATTTATGCTCGGGTCCCTCAATGACCCTCCGTATGTTAGTATGAAGGTGGTTGTGGAATCGTAATGATGTTTTAGGTAGGGGAATACATGTTCTAGAAGGTTAAAAAAATTTGGTGTGGTTTCTTGGGCTAAGATTATAGGAGAAGGGGAAAGAAAGAGATGAACTTCCGTTAAGTGAAATAGTTGGAAAGGAGATATGTGGCGAAAATCTTAGTGAGAGTGATAGAATTTTCTTGTCTTAGTTGGGAGTTCCATGAAGTAAGAGTAGTAATGAAAGGATTGAATGTTGTGATAGGTGAAAACACAAACCAATATGCCATTTGGTCAGTATTCTTTGAATTAATACTTGAGGTTGTTGGATTATAGTGATGAGGTGAGATGATTTCTAGATATGATGTAGAGTACAGGGTCCCATAGTTAGAGTTAGCATCTTTTCCTCCGAATGAGGCTTCAACGTAGAAGTATATTAGAGTGGGACTCAAACTCATATTGTTATATGGGTATGGGGAGAATTGTAAGTTAGGAACGATGAGGCATGTAATTTATTGTTTGGGGTGTAGACAAGTAGTGTCTCTAAGTTTAAGTCTTTTCATTGTATCTTGTAAGATAGAGAATGCAAATATTCTTATGTCTCACGAGAATCTTATCTCATGTCTTGTACCAAACTTAATCAGGTCGAGGAATCTTAGGAAAATTCATGTCTTACAATGTTTTGATCATGTGCCATAAAACACATGCCAAGATCATGGTGATGTCAAGTTTTGTTGTCTCATATTTCGTGCTTACCCATTTACCTAGGGGTTCTCATAAATATCGTGTGATGCATTTGCATATTTTGTTGAGGAAAAATGTTCAATGCGAGGTTATGTTCCTTATTCCATACTTGTAGAGCTTCAACAAGTCCATACCCATCATTCGGGGATGAATGATCCCAAGGGGGAGATAATGTAAGACCCCGCACCTTCGGGCTAGAATTTAGACCATTGTTCCTATGCATATAGACCTGAACCAAATGATCATTTATTAATATATGTGTTATGATCAATTCTATAGTATGGGAATACCTTTGTATATGAATTGAGGTCACAAATACCTCCTAACTATAAGACGAGTTGAAAACATTTCTATCAATTAAGTTTTAGTGAATGTTTCAATGTGGGTCAACTTCCATCGACAATTACTCCTAGAATATGATGATTTAAAGGTCCTACTGTATATCAAATGAAATTTCTTCGAAGTACCTTTCCAACAATACTAATTTCTCCTGAATCTGACACCCAAGCAAAAATTTATGACTTTACAAAGTGGAGTGCATCATCTACCAATCGCCTAAGGCTACTAGAATTACTGTACCATGGGAAATGCGACGCCCAGCCTATTTTGGATGATTGGCAATGCGATGCCCAGCCTATTTTGGGCCATGGACAAAGCGTGGCACTGCCTAGCTTAGGCCATAGGCAATGTGTCGCATGCCATATGGCACAAGGACGTAAAAACTTTGTTTTTAAGTTATTTTAAGAGAAACCAAGTCTTTTTACATTCCAAAACCGTCCCTAATCATCCTTAAATGAAATTAAGCTTATTAGTAATGTTTTAACTCTCATAAAATCCTTAATTCATCTTCCAAGAACACAATAGGAGAAAAACAACTTAGGGTTAAGCATTCAATCTCAAGGGATCAATTCTTCGCAAATTCTTCACCGATTAAGGTATGTGGGACTATCCTAAACCTCATGGGCATGGATTTTACTATTTTTAAATTAGTTTTAAGGTATATATATATATATACATATATATATATATATATACACAAATAAATTTTGGTTCAAGATTGTTGATGAGTATGCGTTAAGGATTCCATATTGTTATAAAGAAATTGTGCAGATTGTGATGTAGTCCTTTAAACTTGAATTATTTACTTGTGATCTTGTGAAGTTAACATTTATAGATTAATGAGAGCATGGGACGTTCTATTTTCCCTTTTACTACAAATTCCATGAATTTTACAAGTTATGAATTGATCTTATAAACTGTGAAGAGCTTGAGGCTGTTGATGAATTACTATGTACAAATTATTTTATCCTTTTGAGATAATGAGAAGGTGTTCAACTTGTGTTGTGAACAGTCATGTTTTTCCATAAGAATGGTTTTTAGTTAAAAGAAGAGATGACCATCGTAGATAAAAGCATTACAAAGAAAATTATTGATTTTGAATGTTTTGAATGGT
Organism: Capsicum annuum; assembly: GCF_002878395.1. Lineage (NCBI taxonomy): Eukaryota > Viridiplantae > Streptophyta > Magnoliopsida > Solanales > Solanaceae > Capsicum > Capsicum annuum. The sequence goes on from NC_061119.1 coordinate 25,209,603, forward strand.
GTACTTTTGTTTGATAATTGAATTGTTTTGGGTGGTCAATAAACATCTTTGAAGTAATATAAAAGTAGTAGAGATGTGTGATATCACTTGCAAGTCTAGGTATGACGATATCCTCTTTTTGATGTGCCCGAATGATATTAAGAAAGAAAGAACTTTTCAAAGAAGATATGGTTTAAAGAATCTAAAATTGGGCTTAATAGAGTTGGATGGTTACCGAAGAAGGCACGAGTCAAAAAACTCATTACCCAAAACTGTGATTTGCCAACACAGGTTTATATTACCCAAAATGGAAATTGTACGTTGGCGATGGCCCAATGGCATAGTAGAGAAGTAGAGAATCCATCCCTTGTGGCAAACTTGGGTTGGGGGCTTGGTTGTCGAGGCAAGGGTAGATTCCATTTAGCTCATGGAATAGCAGAATTGTAGAGTGTACCATCTAGCTCAAGAGTAAGACAAAGAGTAGAGTCATGAATTGCAAATTGTGTTTTGAAGGTTTCAGATTATACCCATATGTTTTCAACTATTTCAAGATAATATATGATTTATTAAATGCTCTCACCTATGCTCTATAAAAATGCATACGTTGTTTTTGGATTGTTATGCATACCAGTACATCTGTATTGACCCCTATATTTCAGGATCTGAGGCACAGTCCCAAGGTTTCGCTAAGCAGTTGAGTTATTTGGCCAGAAGTGGCAGTTGGTGAGCCTCTCTTATTTCGGAAGGCCTAGTTATAAGTCATTTTTATTTTATTTTGAATCATGGTCCGACTGCGGCCTTTTCCCAGTTTCAGAATATGTTGTTTCAAAATTGTTAGAGATTTCACAGACTGGTGTCATGTATTTTCGAAGGCTTATAAATCAAATTTCATATTGTTCAGTTGAAGTAAGATTGTGACCATGTTTCCGTATTGTTATGTATTTACGCATTTGCCATATAGTATATGAATTATGTGTATGATTGCCTGTTAGAAAAGGGATCTTGGGCCCTCTTAGTTTGGGATGCTCATCACGGCTAAGGCCTCGATTCGAATTGTGATAATAACAATGCCCAGATCTTGTCATTCCTGCAGCAGTAACTTCTATAACCAACTTTCCTTTTCCTTTGTCCCTTACATCAATTGAGTAATTTTAACGAACTGCCTTAGTATTTGAAGGTGTTTGAGAAACTAAGGCTGTGATAGTGGGCTTCGAAATTGTAACTTCTACTTCTATTGTTGCTTGCATCTGGATTGTAATTATAGGTACAACAAAAGTTAATGTCTCCACTTTTTCTTTATCACCGACTGATACAATAGTTCCTTCAAAATTACATTCTTCATTGATGGTAATCATGTTCACATAGGTACCCCATTGATTTGGAAAAGAATTGTTGTTTAAATTGTGGGCATCCCCTTTAAGCTGAAAAACTCCTTCTTTTATTAGTTCCTCAATCTTATTGTTAAGAGTAAGACAATTCTCAGTGTCATGCCGAGCAACCCCAGAGTGGTAAGCACAACCTTTTGTTCCATCATACCATCCAGGCAGGGGATTGAGAATTGTTCCTTGGATTGGTTGGTGTACTCCTGCAGTTCTCAATCGTTCATATAGTTGAGATAAGGGTTCAGCTAGAAGTGTAAATGTTTTGATTGGCCTTTTTTTCATAGTTTGGACGAGGTTTGGGTAAATTTGAAGGACAATTTTATTGTTATTAGAGGGTTTATAGAGGATGGGTGGGTTGATATTATGGCTAGATTTGATAGGCTGGTGCTCATGGTGGATAATATAGTGGCTGGGTGGCATAAACTTGATATAGGGCAGCTAAAGGTTGGTAATACAGGTGAGGAGCTTGGGTATATTGGTTATAATTAGAGGGATGGGGTGGTGGATTTCGGTATGTTAACATTTGGTTTGGTCTTTTCTCCTGAATGGTCATGACTGTAGAAACTCCATCCTTCTTCTTTTTGTTTGCTCCCCTAGTTTGATCAGACTGTGTTTCCTTACTTGTCACTTATAAATCTTCTAGATTAGTGATTCTCCCAGTTTTGATACCTTCTTCCACAAATTCTTCTATCCTAAGAACCTCGGAGAACTTCTGTGCAAACATGCTTATCAACTTGTCATAATACGTCGTATCTTTTTGAGACTACACAAAAAGTGAAGTCATCTCACTTTCCGCCATCAGAGGTTGAACATTTGTGGCGTCTGCCCTCTACCATATGGCATATTCTTTGGAGGACTCTATCGACTTCTTCTCCATTTTCATCAAGTGAAATGGATCTGGGATGACTTTAGTGTTAAACCTGATCCTATCCATAAATTCTTGTGCCAAGGCATTCCAACTATGCCATTTCTATGGGTTTTGGCTCGTGTACCAATCTAGATCTTCTCCCGTCAAACTACTCATGAACAGCTTCATTCTAATGGCCTCATCCTTCCCTACTCCCACTAGTTTGTCACAATACGACCTTAAATGAGCTCGAGGATTCCTTTTTCCATCAAACATATCAAATTTTGGCACCTTATACCCTACCGGCAACTCAGCATCTGGATGAACACATATATCTTCATACTCAATTCCTTCACATCCTTTCTATTATTGGATGTTCATAAATTCTTCCTTTAAACTGTGAATCTTCTTTTCTACGTTTTTATCTACTTTGGACCTTGCCTCTTTTTCCATCTCCTTATAAGGATCAACTTCTTGTGTGGTTGTATTGCAATATTGAAAGGTTGAGCTCCCGCTGCATATAGTTGTGGCAAATACTGCGTGTTAGGAATTGCATTATGTTCCACCAATATATGTGGGGTTGCTTGGTGGTTTTGGACGACTAGGGTAGTTTGGGAAAGTGGGATATTTTGGTTATGTGGAGCTTGGGTAAACAGAGTTTGGGTAAATAGAGCTTGAGGAACATATGGAGTGGTGAAGGGTAACAGATTTGTTTATTGGGATTCCACTTGTTATGGTTGTTTTCTTATGGGTTAATAGGAGATTTGGTAGAAATTGGGTTGTTTTAGTGGAGTGGAGGATTTGGTGGGAAGTGTTGGGAGGCGGGAGAGTAAGTTGGTGGAAAAGAAGATGGAATAGTGGTATTTGTTATATTTTTGGGTAGTGGAGTATTCATGGTAATGGATAGTTTGGTGAGGTTTCGAAGATGAAAAATTTCACTCTGCATGTTGGCCATTTGTTGCATCATATGGGCTATATGTTCATCACGAAGTGTTACATCCCTCTCCCCCGAAGTCTTGGGTTCATCTCTTGGGACGGTGACAAGTCCTAAGCCATCAGGTGTACCTGAAATAGTCATGTTGGCATTGGCTCGTGCTTTTGATCTCATAAAGTATGGGTGATCAGCCAATTCCTAGTCAACCCAAATCAACCTTTGGGGAATAAATAAAAAGAAACAAAACCTTCAAAGGAAAGAAATATATCAGTATACGCAAATAATTTGCATAAATAAGATAACTCGCAAACAACGTTGAACAGAAAGAAAAGCATGCATCATGTTGCAAACAAAACACATAATAAAAAGAAAACTTCAATGATCAAAAACACATCCTATTATGCACGGGGCCTCTTTTAGCCAAGAGGTAGGCCTAAGCGTCAAGTAATTGAGATTATGATAAATTGATCCAAACCATTAGTTTGAGACAATCGTTAAGTTTGGAAATAAAAGGTCAAGTTTCATTGAAATACTGATCGAGTACAATGATAAGAAATAAACTCAAAATACTTGAAAAGTATAAAGAAAATCCTAATACTTCCCTAGATCCTGCTTCTAATCATGTCGGTGGAGGAAATGAAGATGATTCCCCAACATGGCTAGGCCTCACTCCTGCATTTTCCAAATACTGTATTATGTTGGCCATTTGAGCCCACATTTCAGGCATGACCACTGTGGTACCAAGACGACAATGCCTTATCCAAATAGTCATCCCAACATCCTCAAAACCTTGTTCCCCTTTTGTACTGGGATTTATATCGCCACGATATTCTTAAACCCGTACTTGATATTCTGGCATACACTCTACTTGTCCGCATCTCACATCTATTATGAGAATTTTACTCCATTCATGAAGAATTTGACTGGCCCTAGAAACTCTGAAGTCTGGTCCAAAAAGGACTTCTGGAACTCGCATATCTACTCGGAGAGGGATGATCTACATCTGACCAAACTGTCGGAGCACACGCACTGGGGCATATAGTTTTAGACCTCTTAATCTGATAATCTCAATATAATAAAGCCCTCTTTACCGTATGTAAGCCGTGGAACATGAAAGTAGTGGCTATGTCTACTAGATTTGGTTACTGGTATGAGAGGCTAAGAAATCAAACCAATCATCAGTGCCGACTAGGAACACGAACCTCCTTATTTTGTCATCATGAGTGTCGATCTTATGTGAAGTGATAAACATTATGTCGGTCATATTGTCATGCTTTTAGAAATGCTCTTTTGCCCACATCTTCAGAAGGTGATTGCAACCTTCAAAGAACTTTGTTTCACCTCTCTTACACTTTTCAAGTGCGCGAAACATTTCTGCCAAGATCATAGGAACCAAGGTGATTTCTACACTATCAACTCCTTTAAAAAGTGCTCGGGCCATAGAACTTATGCAAGTACTAATCTTTCCATATTCTAGTGGAAATACCAAAGTCCCTAGCAAGGCAACAACAAATGCAATCAGACCTCTAACCCTCCAATGGGTAGAACTGCAAGCGAATTCTTTCTTGAACAACTTATAACTATCTTGACGACTATATCTTTCATACAAATAATTCAAAGAAACCCAATTGTTTTTAAGCAATGGAGCTTATTAGTGTTCTTTAATCCCAAGTCACGAAGGAATTTCTTCCCTGACTGACTGTGCGGGATTATCTAACCTCTCCCTTGATACTTCAAGTTAGTAAAGTAATAGATCTCATCTAATATGGGGGTGAGTTCAAAGTATTTGAATGCAAAGACAGTTCGATCTGGGGCCCAAAATGGAATCAACACTCTAACCACATGCTTATTAGGGGGAGATCTTGAAAAGTGTAGGGAGGAACCCTAATTTCCTGGTGATCGCTGATTTTTTAGTCGAGTCAATTTTTCCCACAATAGCCTCAACTTGTGTGGAACACCTTCGGTCATTCTAATTTTGGTTACTTGGGGAACTAAATATATCCTACAAAGTAAATACAATAAAATAAGTACACATTTTCCAAACTCGTGATGTTACGATTAGGCTTGCATCCATTTATCATTATCACATGCACGTAATATGAGCGGTTGTTATCGAGTCGTAAACCCATTTGACATACTGGCATTTTCCTAAATTCGTGCAATGACACCTTAGGTCAAACCACCTAACGCTTATGCATGCATGGCCTATATCCAGGGAAGCTCTATGTTACGTTCTTCTAAGATTTAGCTTGCTAGACACAAGATTCCCGAGTGGATAACTCGAGTAACAAGGCTACGCGATCACACAGAAAAAGATCCGGATACACCGCGCATACGCCAACTCTCCTAAAATTTGGAAATTGAAAGAAATTTATGAGTGCGTGAAACATACCTCACGTGTACGTGTGATTGTGTCAATTTTTTCAAATGGAAGAAATATGAACGGAATGACATTTTATAAAAAGGGGAAGGCCGGTGCACTAAAGCTACCGCTATGCGTGGTGTTCGGGGAAGGGCCCTACCATAAGGGTGTATCATACGTAGCCTTACCTTGCATTTCTGCCAGAGGTTGTTTCCAAGTTTTGAACCCGAGACCTTCTGGTCACATGGCAGCAACTTTACCAGCTTTCATCAAATAAACATGATAAAACACATAACGCAGATAAGGCAAAATAAACAAATATTAGAAAAACTTACTTATTAACCTAAGTTGTTATGGTTAGAACTTAACAATCCCTAGTAAAGTCGCGAAGCTATTATACCCCATTTGAACACGAGTTCAAAATAGTGTATAACATATTGGAAAACTTTCTAATTTGATTTAAGAAAGTCTTCACCTAATTAGTTCTATAGTGAATTAGGATGCCTATGATAAACTATGTGATTAAGTCAATTAAAGACTTCATTTAAGGTCTACACAACCTAAAATTCTAGGTAAGGGTTCTTATTATTCTAAAGGGAAGGAATTAGGCACCCTAAAGGGTCCGCTAACTACGGTTAACCGGCCAAAATTAGATTAGATAAGGAAATCAAATATTAAATTAAGAAGAGGATATAGGTGAGACATAAAAGAATATTTGTCTTTTATAAGATAATATATATTAATTACTTATAAGGATAAGATTATAAAAACTTTAAGAGAACCTCATCATAAAACCAAATTTTCAAAAAATACCTAAGATGATAATTTATAATACCTCCTAAAATGATGCAACCTTATTTTGTCAAAAAGAAAGTTGTTTAAAATCAGTTCCTTATGAAAGCTTTCAATTAATAATTGATGAAGTTAAATATATTAAGGATTTCACTTTTTTTTCATTCTAAAAAAGATTACTCTTTTGCTCTTTTTCTTGAACAAAATTTACAAAAAAAATAGGTAAATAATTTGGTTAATTATCCTATACTAAATGAATCATTGAATATAGCTATAAAAAATAAGTGCTTAGATCCATATAGACTTCAGAATTTATTTATTTATTCTTTATTAAAGAAAGGCTTACGTTTTAAACAAACATCTTTGTCATTTGAAATCTTAAGATAAGGCCTCATGTAATCAAATCAGCAAAATTATAATTTTCTCATTTAAAATTGATGAAAATGGAATTGACTACTGTAACGCCCTGGATTCTGAACCCTAGACACTACATGGTTCTCATAATCCCAAAGGAGCACAAGCTAACCGATGACAGATACCTGCTGCAATAACTAAATAATAATACAGTAAATGGAAGAAATTTGACAAAAACTTGCCATAAGGTTCAAAACTAAAATAAAACTGTGTAAGGTATAACAATACCAAAACTAAAACAACCGTCTAAAAATACTCTAGTCTGAAAAGCCTCTAATCTATCAGAACTATGGAGTTGATGGGACAATCCTCCAACTAACTCCATCTACTGAAATGCTAAATCTAATACGATAATAAAATAAGGAACATCCTCGAATGATGAGGACTCACTACTAAGTCTACTACTGCTGGCTGAATCTGAACTGCTAAGGGTGCTCGGGATCCCATGAGTCTAAACCTATGGTATAAGACACTATAGAGCAAGAAAGTATGTGTTAATATGTGGGAATGTACTGGTATGCTAGATGAGGTAAGGTTGAATTCAAGGGTTCATATGCATGAACTGTAACTGACTAAGTAACATGAACATGACTGAGTGAGAATACATGCATGAGTACATAACTGTAACTGAAGTCGTAATGACATTGAATACTGAGTAATACTGCCTAACTATTATTTGAGTTTACTAACACTATAATACTGATAACTGGGTCTACCAGTACAAGATTACTGATGACTATTGTGGGGTCGATCCTATCTAACGGGCGACCCCTGAGATCAGGCCTATCTAGTGGGTGATCCATGAATCTATTGATACTAATACTAATTGATTATATCTAGAAGTCCTAAATCTGTAGAACTTATCTAAGTTCCTCACTAAGCTGAGTGATTGTATTTGACAGGCTTGATTTCTATAATACTAAACTAAAACTGTAAGGAGTAATCATCTAACTGACATGCCCTGAATCTGAACTAGTGGGGTCCAACCTATAACCCTAGATGGAAGGGTGTCAGTATCGTTCCATGGGTAAAGATACTGCTGTGGTTAATCTTATCTGATGGGTGACCCTGAACAGGAAGTCAAGCCTAATATAACGGGTCACCCCTAGGAGGTAGCCAAGCTTTAATCTGATGGGTGACTTCTCATCCTGTGCTGGCTATGCAGTTCTGGAGTACAGGGACTGCTACTAACAACTCTGCCTGATAGATATGGAAACCATAATCCCTACTCTCACTCGATACTGAATCCTACTCCCAACTGAATAGACACTGAACTGATTATTAAACTTTACTAAATTGGACTGAATTTGTTACTGATCATGTTGCCTGACTGATCTAACTGAGTTCACTGGGTTCCATTAACTGATGGAATACTACTGAATTTTGTTATCTGACTGGATGCCACTGAGTTTATAAACTAATTACTGAAACTGGATTGGACAGATACTAAGATTACTGAGTTTTCCTAAGTTCTATAGTTGGCTGAGTTCTACTGAGTTCTGAAACTGACTGAGAGTACTACTGAGAACAACATAACTGAGTTTATTCTATAACTGACACTGGCTCTAGGCAGACAGCTAAATTATCGGGTAATAAATACCCCCAGGACTTGATAGCATGGATAATATAAAGCATGACAATTTTTGAATAACATGACAATAGTCTATCATTCACAATACAATCAATGAGGCAATTCTTCAAACACTTGAAAGTCATAAACTTGTACATGACCAGGAATGCATATTAGTAAGTCATGATTCATTTACTAAGGCCTTTCATCAAACACTTAGCATGCATTAACTTGTACATAAATGGAGATCTCATGTTGGCATGCTATAACGGCACTACTCATTCACATAGGCATTTTATCAAACATATGGGGAACATGCTTTGGTTATACGACAATTTACTATATCTAGGTATCATGTCTACATCAATAAACTTGCAACTTGAAGGATTTATCATGAACATCATGCAAATCATCACCTACTAGGATCAAATCTTGGAACTTGTAATCTAAACTATGAATCTACACCCAACAACATAAACATGAACTTCAATTCATGTAAATCATAAAAAACTCATAAATACACAATCTTGTACTTTGAAAAGAGATTCTTGGGATTCATGGATGGAAGAGACCCATGAATAAACATCTAACCTACCTTAATTCGTGAGCTTCTTGAAATCCTTGAAGATATTCTCGGGATTGACCTTGATTTCTTGAGACAAGGGTTTGCTAATTTGAGAGAGAGAGCAATTGTAGGGGGTGCGGATAGTTCGGGTACTTTGCGTGGAAAACTTGTAGTAGATAACTAGTATACCAATTGTAGGGGGTGCGGATAGTGCGGGTACTTTATATGGATAACTTGTAGTAGATAACTAGTACTTGCTAGTTCTATCATGTACAGTGAAATGCTATGTCATAGCATTCTTTATTTATTTGTTTTAACCTTATTAATTCGGCTATATTATTTTTAAGGTATATTATATGTTCCATATTTCTAGTTTTTAGGTAGTCAAGTAGATTCTTTTTCATAAGTATTTCCAATAATCTTATTTGTTCCATATCTTTTCTCCAATATTCTATGTATTCATAGTTTATTATTTTATCCTATAGTAGTTGTAATTTTACAAATTTCTGTGTAGTAACTTATTCTAATTATACTATATCTGATATTAAATTCTAGGTTATCTATTTCTTTAATTATCCTGTCTTTTTCTTCTATGAATAATTCTATGTCTAAATCATAATCTAAACTATCTTTTATTTATAGTTGTTCCAAAGTTTTATCTATCCAAATTAATCTTTCTTTTAATTTCCTTCTTCCTCTTCTAAGATGGTTTCTATAATTAATTTCTTCGTATAGCCAACTTTGTTTTTCTCTAACTCTTCTTATATATTCTAACATTTTTAATCTGTATAATATCCATCTGAATAATAACTATCTAAATATGAGCAGTAGCTATCATTATATCAGTGTAAGTATTAAATAGAACTTAATAACTCTTCATTAAAATGAAATACCTTTTCGTATATAATTTCCCTTATATCTACTATTTCTATATTCTTAAGTACATACAAAACAAGTATCTTAAATTTATCTATCATTCCATCAGATAAGTAGGTAGTCATTTTATTTCATATGATGCTATTTTCAAAATATTCCTTTCATCCATATACATAACAAAATATGATTATTTTAGATCGCTATATACTAGATTATTCTTAAATAACATATTATTCGGTCACTATTAGCATGGTAATCTGGATACTTTTCCCTAAACACCGCCTCTACTCTGGTTACTCCCCTATCACTGCTTCTTTGTCTCACCGATTTCACCTTTAGGATGGCATAACTCTTGGGAATTTTTCTCCTTTTCCACTTTGTTAATAAACTTCTTAACATACTATTCTTCGAATAATTCTACTATAAAGTAACTAACATGAGCTTATTTTATTATATCATGATTGTCAGGAATTTATGAATTTAGCTTTTCATAATTATAAATAAAAATACTTGTTCTTATAGATTTGATAAATTGGTACTTAGAAATATATCTGTTTTTATTAAATATTTAAAAGTTTTTGTGTAAAAGATATAAGGTTTGCTTTCAACACATGAAAGTCTTACCTTATCTTGGCAAATGTCTTACCTATTTATAATCTACAAAAACCGTGTAAACTATTTAAATATTTACAACTGTCCTAAAATAGCTTTACAAAAAGCTATTTTTTCTATCCCTACTTTACATTTGTCAAACTTTACAAAAGTAGAAAAAGACTTAAGGTAAAATAAGTCTTAAAGCTAATCTAAAAAGACAAAAAAGTCAAAAAGGCTATTTAATAGGCCTAAAAAATCAAAGCTATATAATAATTTACGTAGAAAAGTTATCTTATTCCTTCATATGTCACTTTAAAATTTAATATCTTGTTTTGCTTTCTTTTCTTCATCTTTATCTTGGTTGTTTTCTCTTCGTTTGTTGTCTCTTTCTTTCTTGTTATTGGTCCATCTGTATTTGTTTTGATTAAATCTTGCCTTCTTCTTTATTGTAACTGAACCTCTGGTATAACGTTATCTTCTCCATGTCATTTCGAGCATAAATGGTCTGGATATTTATGTGCTATTATCTTACAGTATCTGGTCAATAACTCTTCTGAAATAAATTTTTCCTTAATTTCTCTAGTAGTAGGTTGCCTTTCTGGATTAAGTAGTGTCATAATCCATCTTTGGACTTCCTGCATATCAGCTTGTCGCAGCTCTCTTGAATTTGAATATATCATTATCTGGTCTCTTGAATAATAACTCCAAATCGGATTCTGAATTAGAAAATTATTCGCTAACTCTTGGATAATTGTGGATATTCCAATAAGCCTTTTATTTGTATAAAAATCTGGTATATCTATTCTTGGTATTTCTGCCTGTGGTTTAATATCTTCTGGTATGGTCATATCTTTTGTCATTCCTATTTTGACGACTTGTATAACTGGTTTAATCTCATCATATAATATCTCTGCAGGTGCTGTATAGAACTTTACAAAAACTAAATTGCCTTTAGTTATCTTTTTGTAAGTGATGATTGTTTTATATACCTCTGGTATAGCTGCTAATTCACTTCCATCTTGGGTATATACAGTATTGAGTAGTCCATAACTGTAATATGTTTTAACTAGATTTGGGCTAGTTTTTGGTAATGCAATTAACTTATTGTATCCTTGTAACTTTTGGGTTATATAATCTGTATTTGGCTCTTGGATATTTGTAGCTCTGGGTTATGTGATTATAGGCTTTATTATCTTGGTTTAGGCTATCTAGATATGTGGTAGTTTGTGGGGGTATGGACAGGGGGTCTTTTGGTGTTTTTGGTATAAATGGCTTGTCAAATATCTTGTTCAAGTTCATATTTGGATTTCTCCTAACTCTTTTACTTGTACCTGCTGAAGTAGATTGATAAACGTTATGGGTTTTATGGTGTGTCCCAACGTCTTCTTTTAGCTCTGGAATTTTATTATCTTCCGATCGACATAGCTATGCACACTGCTGAGTTATCTAAGTCATAGCTTCAGACTTCAGTTTAACTTCATTAGTCTTTAGCTTTTCTATCTCATTTCTCCTGCTATCCACTTTCAGTGAAAGCGTAGTTAGGGTTTTGAGTATCTTTTCTAGAGTATCATCTTCTGTAATATCAGTTTGGGTAGCTTTGTCTTGATATATGATTTGCAATAACATTCTTGTTAGTCTTGATTACTTCAATTGTAAATTTAAAATTTAATATATTTAATACTAGTCTCTGAATCTCCTTTATTGTAACTAAATTTTTTATTTTTTTTGTTAACCACCATCGTACTTGTGTATTATCTATTCGTACAATAAACTTGTTATATACAATATATGGCTTAAATGATAATAAACATTTATATAATGAACATAACTCTTTTCTATTTATTTTTCATTTTATTTCCGTTTCATTAAATGTTCCTGATTAGTATCTACAATGATGTTCTAATTTTTCTTCTTCATATCTATATTTAAGTACTTTTTCATAATTATATTCACTTGCATCTGCTTCTACTATATATGTAATTTTTTTATTTTCGTTTGGAAATTGTAATTTTTGTAACTCTTTACAAAGTATTTTTATTTTTTGTACTTGTTTTTTATCTTCTTCATTGTAGTTATATTCTACATCATTTTTTAATTTTTTCTGTAATGGTTTTAGGTTTTCTGCAAATTTTGGTATATATTCACTTACTTGGTTTACTAATCCTAAAAATGATTGTAATTTCTTTTTTGTATTTAATTCTTCTCTTGAATTTATTATTTTTTATACTATATGTTGTTGCATTTTACTCCACTTTAATCTATTTGTATTCCTAAAAACTCTATCTGATTTTTCATAATTTCAGCTTTTTTTTCACTTAAACTTATTCCTGAATTTTCTATTATACCTGCAAATTGTTCTAATAATTTAAAATGTTCCTCTTTAATTTTTGTATATAGTAGTATATCATCTATGTATACCATACAATTAGGTAATTATTTGAAATAATTTTCCATAAAATGTTGGTATCTACCTGGTGCATTTTTATATCCAAATGGTAACACATTCCATTTATAAAATCCTTGTAGTACTGTAAATGCAGTTAACTTTTTAGAATGTTCTTCTAACTTTAGGTGGTCGCAGCCTGATTTACAGTCAAATTTGCTAAAGTAATTGTATCCTTGTATTTGTCTTATTTTTAATATCTTATTTGGTATTGGATAATTATATGTCATAGTTTTTGCATTTAAGTTTCTATAATCAATAACCATTCTACTTTTTCCTCTTTTTTGCTCACTGTGTTTATTTACTATAAATGTTGGACTATTATGTTTGCTATTACTTTTTTGTATGTATTGTTTTTCTAATAATTCATCTATATGCATTTTAAATTCTTTTAAATCATCAAAGTTATATGTTAATGATTTTGGGGTTATTATACTATTTTTATCTATTAGCTCAATTTTTACAGTAGTTTTATATTTTTTCCATCCTTTTAATGGATCTTTACTGTATAGTTGTCTTAATTTTTTCTTTATTATTTCTACCTTATCTATTGAAAATATAATTATTTCTTCTTTATTTGTTGAAAATATAACTAGTTCTATTGTGTCTTCAGTATTTTTTATATTTTCTAATTTTTGTGTGAATTTTTCACTTCTTTTTATCCAATCAATTTTCTTTTTTATTTTATTAATAACTCTTTTTGCTCTTACCTTTTGTTTACATAGTGTTGTAAACCACCAGTGTGTTTTAGTTATTATATGTGGGTATAGTTTATCTAAAAATGGCATTCCTAAAAGCATATCTTTTGATGTTAGTTCATAATTATAGATCTCTTCTATTGTTAATATCTTATCGCATACTTGTATTTTTATATTTCTAGCTTTATACGTAATTAAGATTCCTTCGTTATTAAATCCTTTGACTACTATTGGTATTTTTAGCTTATCTTATTTGTCTTCTGGTAAACAATTATATCTACATAAGTTGGCTCCTACTCTTGTATCTATCACAGGTGTACAATATCTATTATAATATCCATCTACTAGTATTTTCATAAATACATATATATTCATATCATCTCAAAGCTCTTTTTATTAATAATGTTTCTCTATTATAGGTTATGGTTATTTGTGTATGTTCTATATTGTAGGGTTTTACTTGTTCTAACCATTTTATTCCTAATATTATGTCTTTTTTTTGCATATCTTCCTTTATTTCAAATTCTATTTTTTATTTTTCTAACTCCTATTATTTTTTCCTTTTCTGTTGTATCTTTAGTAGTTATTAAACTTCTTGGTAGATCTGGGCATATATTACTATTAGATTTTATTTCTTCATTTTTTACTTGATATTTTGCTATATGATTTTCATCTTGTCCTGTATTTAGAAGTATTAAATATTCTTTTTCATTTATTGTTCCCGTTATATAATATTGAGTTAAATTAACTGTTGAAGTTATTTCATAATTTGTTCTTTTCGACGATACTGATGATTCTGGTTTTTCAAAAGCTATCCTTTTTGTTGTACTTATTCTATCATTTATTATTTCTAAATCTTCTTCTATATCAATGTCTTTGTAACTATAATCATTATTATCAATTGTTTTTACAAATTGTTCGAAAGGACTTTCTATTTGTATTTTATTAATTTTATTTTATCCAGTTATTTTATGTTTTGTTGTTAATACATATAGATTTTTACATCTTGCTATAAATATTTTACTTCCTGGGGTTAATTCTATTCCTAATATTTTCCAATATAATACTAATGATTTATCTATGTTTTTATCTAATATTGCCACTGAATAATTCACACTTATTATAAATTAAAATTTTTGGTATATTAAATTTTCTCTTATGGCAGTTATTATACTTTTTTCTATAAGTTTTATAATTCTATCATCTGCTAAATATAATTCTATTGGTGTATCTATTCTTTCTCTAAAACATGCTTTTATTAATATCTTTGTTCCTCCAAGGTGTACGTATTTTATTGGGTCTTTACTTTTTATATCGTTTATTTATTTATTAATTATTCTTTTTGTTACTAGTGGTATACTAGCTCTACCTTTTGCATATCTACAGTTTATTACATGTTCTTTTTGGCTTACTACATAGTATTCTTCTTTTCGTCTACTAAATATGTTTTTTATTATTGGTATTTTAAATATTTTTTCTGCACTTAAATTTAATTCTTTTCCTTTTATCTCGTCAAATATATTATTATCAAATATTATTTTCTGATATATTCCTTCTTCATTTAAATATTATTCCTTTGTTATTATTTTTATTTCTTCTTGAGTCATTTGATTATCTAATTCACTATCTATTTCATTATCTGTTTCATTTTTCGATATTTCATATATACTATCTTCACTTTCTAATTCGTAATCTATATAATCTATTTGCATATATTCTGCATTTTCTATATGTATTTCTGATATTTGTTTCTTTTTTGGGTCTTTAGGCATTTTACAATCTCTAGCTAAATGTCCTAGTTTTCCACAATTATAAAAAGTACATTCTTTTATAGATTTCTTTCTCCTATATGGTCTTTTATATTTAGAATTTTTTACATAATATCTTTTTTTTGGTTTCTTATACTTATATTTTGATTTTTTGTATTTCTTATATTTCTTATGTCTTTTTCTTTTCTTTTAATATTTTTCTTCACATCCAAATTGAGGTGTTATTTTATCTTTGCAACATGCTAAATTTCTTATTAATGTTTTTTCCATTTTCATTTCTTCTCTGTATTTTTCACATATATTCCTATACCATTGTTGTAGAAATTTTATTCTTTCTCCTAGGGTATCTACTAATTTTGCTTCATCCCAACTCTTTATTATTTTTGAACTAAATGGTTCAGGTAATTTACTAAAATATAATTTCTTACTTCTTTACTTTCTTTTGTATTATATGCTCCCTTATAGTAGTATTCTTTAAATGCACACATATATTCATCTATATAGCACATATTACATATTGCTAGTTTTAACATTAAATTCCTATTGGTATCTTTTTCTTTGTTTTGTTCTTCTTCTTCTTCCGTTGTCATACTGCTAAATTCATCTCTTTTATCCATTTCATATTTTTTTCAATATGTCTATAGGTGTTAGTTTCGTTACTATTGTTCCTTTTGTTTCTTTATCATTTCTTAATACCTTTTTACTATTTTCAGTTAAATTTAAAAACCATAATTTTGTTGTTCCTATTAGTATTTTTTTTCTATATATTCTGGTGTATCTATTGCATTTATACCATTGTCTAATAATTATTTTGTTATATATCCTATCCATAGTTGTATCGTTTTATCTATATCTATTACACAATCTAGGTTTAAAAAGTTATAATTTTTATTAATTTTTTGTTTTGATGTCCATTTGTTATATTCATCCTTTAGATTAAATTTTTCAAACTTATTTTTATAATAATATGTAGGTTTTCTTATTTCTGATGTACTAGATATTATATTTTCATCGTCCTTTTTATCAAGAGTGTTTATTTCCAGGTTTGTATTTTCTAAGTTTTCTGTATAAATTACTTCTTGTTTTTCATTAATTTCTAGTTTTTCGATATTTATTAAGATTTCTGTATATGTTTCAGTATCTTCCGAATCATAATTATCTGTTTCTTCAGCATCTATTGTATTTATTTCTACTTCATTATGTTCTAATTCTTTATTTTTTTATTTTTCTTTAAACTGATTTATCTCAATTAATAATTTTGGTTCTTTATCCTTTTCTTCTTTTCCTTTGTCTTTTTACATACAGATCTTTTAGCATTTGTAGTTCTTTTTCAAATTCAGCAATCCTATTATTTTTAGTTTCTTCTATGTTTTGCATTTCTTCTGTAGTCTGTTGTTTTATTTTATCTATTTCTTTTTTCTTGTCTATTTCTTCATTTTCTCTTGCTATTCTTACCATAGCTGTTAATTTATCTTCTAATTTTAATTCTTCTTTCTCTAACATTAAATATAAATGTTCACCTATTTTCTTATATCTTCTTCCTAAATTAGAAAATACTATTCTTATTTTTAATCCTTCGTGATTTTCATATGTTTTTTCATCTATTATAAGTTCTTCTTTGTTCATTTTATCTACTTGATAGAGTATTGATTATGTTGATATATGTATTCTAGATTATCTATTTGTGATTCTAAATATGATATTTCTTCTTTTTGTGCTTTTATTGATTTTTGGCATACTCCAACAATCATGCTATATTGTAGTCTTTCTTTTCTTATTTTTAATTCTTTTCATTTTTCAGATATTATTTGTTTTAGTTCTTTATATTTTTGTGATTTTGTTATGTTATTCATCTGAACAATATTTATAATATTTTGGTGGATATCGAAATCTGATTTTATCATAATTAAGTGGTATATATCTCATTCTTCTAGATTTTAAATGAATTATTAATTTTGCCTCATTGCTAGATATTAAGGTAATTAAGTAAGCTAATCAGTAGGGGTCTTCTTTTGATTTATTTAACTTCTTATATTCTAGGTAGTAACTAGTTAAAATTTCATTAATTTTTCTAAAAGCTTGTATATTTTTAAATGGTCTTCTCATCTTTAATAAATAAATAACAACAAGATAACGTAATTAATAATAGCTTATAATTAACAATTAAATTAACATTTCTAATATTTCTCATAATTAACACATATCTACTGGTACATTTTTTTAAATAACATAGCTCTGATACCAATTATAATGGGTGCGGATAGTGCGGGTACTTTGCGTGGATAACTTGTAGTAGATAACTAGTACTCCCTACTTTACATTTGTCAAACTTTACAAAAGAAGAAAAAGACTTAAGGTAAAATAAGTCTTAAAGCTAATATAAAAAGACAAAAAAGTCAAAAAGGCTATTTAATAGGCCTAAAAAATCAAAACTTCATAATAATTTACGTAGAAAGGTTATCTTATTCCTTCATATGTCATTTTCAACTTTAATATCTTGTTTTGCTTTCTTTTCTTCATCTTTATCTTGGCTGATTTTTCTTCATTTGTTGTCTCTTTCTTTCTTGTCATTGGTCCATTTGTATTTGTTTTGATTAACTCTTGCCTTCTTCTTCATTGTAACTGAACCTCCGGTATAACGTTATCTTCTCCATTACATTTTGAGCATAAATGGTCTGGATATTTATGTGCTATTATCTTACAGTATCTGGTCAATAACTCTTCTGAAATAAATTTTTCCTTAATTGCTCTGATAGTAGGTTGCCTTTCTGGATTAAGTAGTGTCATAATCCATCTTTGGACTTCCTACATATCTGCTTGTCGTAACTCTCTTGAATTTGAATATATCATTATCTGGTCTCTTGAATAATAACTCCAAATCGTATTCTGATTTAGAAAATTATTTGCTAACTCTTGGATAATTGTGGATATTCCAATAAGCCTTTTATTTGTATAAAAATCTGGTATATGTATTCTTGGTATTTCTGCCTGTGGTTCAATATCTTCTGGTATGATCAAATATTTTGTCATTCCTATTTTCACGACTTGTATAACTGGTTTAATCTCATCATATAATATCTCTGCTGGTGATGTATAGAACTCTACAAAAAATAAATTCCCTTTAGTTATCTTTTTGTAAGTGCTAATTGCTTTATATAACTTTGGTATAGCTGCTAATTCACTTTCATCTTGGGTATTTACAGTATTTAGTAGTCCATAAATATAACATGTTTTAACTAGATTTGGGCTAGTTTTTGGTAATGTAATTAACTTATTATATCCTTGTAACTTTTAGGTTATATAATTTGTATTTGGTTCTTGGATGTTTGTAGCTCTAGGGTTAAGATTTAGATAAGTTTGTATCTTGTAGATGTTTTTACTATATGATCTGGTTATCTGATTGTAGGCTTTCTTATCTTGGTTTAGGCTATCTAGATATGTGGTAGTTTGTGGGGGTATGGACAAAGAATCTTTTGGTGTTTTTGGTATAAATGGCTTGTCAAATATCTTGTTCAAGTTCACATTTGGATTCCTCCTAGCTCCTTTGCTTGTACTTGCAGAAGTAGATTGATAAGCGTTATGAGTTTTATGGAGTGTCCCACCGTCTCCTTTTAGCTCTGGAATTTTATTGTCTTCCGATTGACATAGCTCTACACACTACTGAGTTATCTGAGTCATAGCTTCAGACTTCAGTTTAACTTTATTAGTCTTTAGCTTTTCTATCTCATTTCCTATACTACCCACTTTCAGCGAAAGCATGGTTAGGGTTTTGAGTATCTTTTCTAGAGTATCATCTTCTGTAATATCAGTTTGGATAGCTTTGTCTTGATATGTAATATGCAATAACATTCTTGTTAGTCTTGATCACTTCAATTATAAATGTAAAATTTAATATATTTAATACTAGTCTCCGTATCTCCTTCGTTGTAATTGAATTTTATATTTTCTTTGTTAACCACCGTCGTACTTGTGTATTATCTGTTCGTACAATAAACTTGTTATATACAATATATGCCTCAAATGCTAATAAACATTTATATAATGAACATAACTCTTTTCTATTTATTTTCCATTTTATTTTTTTTTTCATTAAACATTCCTGAGTAGTATCTACAATAATGTTCTAATTTTTCTTCTTCATATCTATATTTAAGTACTCCTCCATAATTATATTCACTTGCATCTGCTTCTACTATATATGTAAATTTTTTATTTTCGTCTGGATTGTAATTTTGGTAACTCTTTACAAAGTATTTTTATATTCTGTACTTGTTTTTTCTCTTCTTCGTTGTAATTAAATTCTACATCCTTTTTTAATTTTTTCTGTAATGGTTTTAGGTTTTCTGCTAATTTTGGTATATATTCTCTTACTTGGTATACTAATCCTAAAAATGATTGTAATTTTTTCTTTTGTATCTAATTCTTCTCTTGAATTTATTATTTTTTGTACTATATATTGTTGCATTTTTACTCCACTTTTATCTATTTTTATTCCTAAAAACTCTCTCTGATTTTTCATAATTTCAGCTTTCTTTTCACTTAAACTTATTCCTGAATTTTCTATTAACCTGCAAATTGTTCTAATAATTTTAAATGTTCCTCTTTAGTTTTTGTATATAGTAGTATATCATCTATGTATACTATACAATTAGGTAATTGTTTGAAATAATTATCCATAAAATGTTGGTATCTACCTGGTGCATTTTTTTATTCAAATGGTAACACATTCCATTCATAAAATTCTTATGGTACTATAAATGCAGTTAACTTTTTAGAATCTTCTTCTAACTTTAGGTGGTAAAATCTTTATTTACAGTCAAATTTGCTAAAGTAATTGTATCCTAGTATTTGTCTTATTTTTAATATCTTATTTTGTATTGGATAATTATATGTCATAGTTTTTACATTTTGAAAGGGAGCCTTGGAGTAACTGGTAAAGTTGCTGCCATGTGACCAGGAGGTCACGGGTTCAAGCCTTAGAAACAGCCTCTGGCAGAAATACAAGGTAAGGCTGCGTACGATACACCCTTATGGTGAAGCCCTTCCCCGGACACCGCGCATAGTAGTAGCTTTAGTGCACCACGCTGCCCTTTTATAGTTTTTGCATTTAGGTTTTTATAATCAATAACCATTCTACTTTTTCCACTTTTTTGTTCACTGTGTTACAGTTATGGACTACTCAATACTGTATATACCCAAGAGGGAAGTGAATTAGTAGTTATACCAAAGGTATATAAAGCAATCACCACTTACAAAAAGATAACTAAAGGCAATTTATTTTATATAAAGTTTTATACAGCACCTGCAGAGATATTATATCATGAGATTAAACAAGTTATACAAGTCTTGAAAATAGGAATGACAAAAGATATGATCATACCAGAAGATATTGAACCACGGGCAGAAATACCAAGAATAGATATACCAGATTTTTATACAAATAAAAGGTTTATTGGAATATCCACAATTATCCAAGAGTTAGCGAATAATTTTCTAAATCAGAATCCGATTTGGAGTTATTATTCAAGAGACCACATAATGATATATTCAAATTCAAGAGAGTTACAACAAACAGATATGCAGGAAGTCCAAAGATGGATTATGACACTACTTAATCTAGAAAGGCAACCTACTACCAGAGCAATTAAGGAAAAATTTATTTCAGAAGAGTTATTCACCAGATACTGTAGGATAATAGCACATAAATATCCAGACCATTTATGCTCAAAATGTCATCGAGAAGATAACATTATACTGGAGGTTCAATTACAATGAAGAAGAAGGCAAGAGTTAATAAAAACAAATATAGATGAACCAATGACAAGAAAGAAAGAGACAACAAACGAAGAAAAATCAGCCAAGATAAAGATGAAGAAAAGAAAGCAAAACAAGATATTAAAGTTGAAAGTGACATATGAAGGAATAATATAACTCTTCTATGTAAATTATTATGAAGTTTTGATTTTTTAGGCCTATTAAATAGCCTTTTTGACTTTTTTGTGTTTTTAAATTAGCATTAAGACTTTTTTTACCTTAAGTCTTTTTCTACTTTTGTAAAGTTTGACAAATGTAAAGTAGGGATTGAAAAAATAGCTTTTTGTAAAGCTATTCTAGGACAGGTGTAAAGATGTAAATAGTTTACACGATTTTTGTAGATTATAAATAGGCAAGTCATTTGCCAAGATAAGGCAAGACTTTCATGTGTTGAAAGCAAGCCTTTTCTCTTGTACATAAAAAACTTTTGAATATTTAATAAAAATAGATATATTTCTAAGGAAAAGCTATGGATGAGCAAAGCACCAATTTATCAAATCTACCAGAACAGGTATTTTCATTTATAATTATGAATAGCTAAATTCATAAATTCCTGACAATCATGATATAATAAAATAAGCTCATGTCAGTTACTTTATAGTAGAATTATTCAAAGAATACCATGTTAAGAAGTTTATTAGCAAAGTGAAAAAGGAGAAAAATTTTCAAGAACTATTCCATCCTAAAGGTGAAATTGGTGAGGGAAAGAAGCCCTAATAGGGGAGTGACCAGAGTAGAGGTGTTGTTTAGGAAAAAAGTATCCAAATTACCATGCTAATAGTGACCGAAGAATATGTTATTTAAGAATAATCTAGTATATAGTGATCTAAAATGATCATATTTTGTTATGTATATGGTTGAAAGAAATATTTTGAAAATAGCATCATATGAAATAAAATGACTTCCTACTTATCTGATAGAATGATAGATAAATTTAAGATACTTGTTTTGTATGCACTTAAGGATATAGAAATAGTAGATATAAGAAAAATTATATACGAAAAGATATTTCATTTTAATGAAGAGTTATTAAGTTCTATAGAAAACTTACACTTATATAATGATAGCTACTGCTCATATTTAGATAGTTATTATTCAGATGGATATTATACAGATTAAAAATGTTAGAATATATAAGAAGAGTTAGAGAAAAGCAAAGTTGGTTATACGAAGAAATTAATTATAGAAACCAGCTTAGAAGAGGAAGAAGACAATTAAAAGAAAGATTAATTTGGATAGATAAAACTTTGGAACAACTAGAATTAAAAGATAGTTTAGATTATGATTTAGACATAGAATTCTTCATAGAAGAAAAAGACAAGATAATTAACGAAATGAATAACCTAGAATTTAATATTAGATATAGTACAATTAGAATAAGTTACTACACAAAAATTTGTAAAATTACAACTACTGTAGGATAAAATGATAAACTATGAATACTTAGAATATTGGAGAAAAGATATGGAACAAATAAGATTATTGGAAATACTTATGAAAAAGAATTTACTTGACTACCTAAAAACTAGAAATATGGAACATATAGTATACCTTAAAAATAATATAGAAGAATTAGTAAAATTAAAACAAATAACTAAAGAATGCTATGACATAGCATTTTAATATACATTATAGAACTAGTAAGTACTAGTTATCTACTACAAGCTATCCATGCAAAGTACCCGCACTATCCGCATCCCCTATAATTGGTATCAGAGCTATGTTATTTTAAAAATATACAAGTAGATATATGTTAGTTATGAGAAATGTTAGAAAAATGGGGATCTCATGTTAGAAATATTAGAAAAATGTACTAAGGCCTTTCATCAAACACTTAGCATACATTAACTTATACATAAATGGGGATCTCATGTTGGCATGCCATAATGGCACTACTTCATTCACATAGGCATTTTATCAAACATATGGGGAACATGCTTTGGTTATACGACAATTTACTATATCTAGGTATCATGGCTACATCAATAAACTTGCAACTTGAAGGATTTATCATGAACATCATGCAAATCATCACCTACTAGGATCAAATCTTGGAACTTGTAATCTAAAACATGAATCAACACCCAACAACATAAACATGAACTTCAATTCAGGTAAATCATGAAAAACTCATAAATACACAATCTTGTACTTTGAAAAGAGATTCTTGGACTTCATGGGTGGAAGAGACCCATGAATAAACATCTAACATACCTTAATTCGTGAGTTTCTTGAAATCCTTGAAGAGATTCTCGGGATTGACCTTGATTTCTTGAGACTAGGGTTTGCTAATTTGAGAGAGAGAGCTTTTGTTCTTGAGGAATAGTGAACATAATGAGCAATTTTGGCTATTAAGGGTATAAATCCCGTATTTAGGATGATTGGGGGCTTTGAGAAATTACCTAATGGTCCCTGAAATTAAATAACGAAACCTAAACAAAAATCTCAATTTTACATGCTAGCGCGATGCGGTGAAATCGGGCCAGCTCACTGAAAAGTGGATGACTGGGAAATTGGTTGATGGCGCAACGTGGTGGTATCGTGTTGCCACCTTGGATGCAAATTGGAAGGGCACCACAACTCGGTGGAATCGCGTTGGTGCACTGGTAATTGATAATTTTGAAATTGAGCCTTGGCGCGACGCGCTAATATTGCGGAGGCTCACTGGTTTTTGACAAATGCCATTTTGGCTGGCTTCGCGACGCACTAAAGTACTAGGTGATTCACTGTCTCACTAAAATGGCTCTAACACTTCGCTCGGATATCGGATTTGGGCGAATTTTATATCGATGAAAAGTTTATTTAATTTCCCACACAATGAAAAGTCAAAATCTTAAAAATTCCATATGAATAAAATGGTATTCATTTTTTAAGCTAGTTCTTGACATTTCAGGAGCGAATTTAAGCTAGGAAAAGTATGGGGTGTTACAACTACCCTATCCAAAGTAGTTAAAGCCGATTTTTGAGTCTAGCTATAATAATTAGCCTACTGCAAAAATCTATTATTTTATTAATTTGACATTAGTAACTAATGAGAAACTAGTTTTAATTCTAAAGATAAGGTCATTTACTCTAAAAGGTATGCCTTTTGCTTACCGAATTTAAAACTTTAAATGATATAAATAAAATGCCTATGCCTAGTGATTATGCTAAAATCAATATCTAAAGGGGTCAAAGAGGAAAACAATTATATTTACAATCATACTTAACGATTTATGGAAAGACGAAAATAATTAAATTTAACGTAGAATAATAATGTGCAAAAATGCTTAAATGAGAATAATAATGTCTACAGAGAAAAATAAAGCTCGAAAGGGGGAAGAGGCACTAGACTGCTAGCCAATTTGACTTAAAAAATGTGGAATATGTCGCCTTGCTAGAATGAGGGGTAATATTGAGTCTTATTTTGAGACTAGATTAGCGAGAGCTTGAATTGGAACCCCATTTGCTCCAAAGAGTACATGCAAAGAAAGGGAAAATAAAGATTAGAAAAAGAAATTTTTTACCAAGCAAAAACAAGCCAAAGGTTAAATGGACCAAACGGGACATGAATTTGCAATTTCACAAGTTTTTAAACGACACAATTTCAATACCATGAAGAAAATGCAAAAGATCCTATAAGATAAGGTAAAATCATATTTATAAACCTTTAAGAACTTAAAATTCACCACGCAAGATCTAACCAAGTAATAAATTAGTCATCGAGAAACCATTTGGGTTAGTCATCCCCTGCATACTAAAATTATTTATTCAAACTATTTACAGATTATAAACGATATTAAGCTTCTTATATGGAAATTAAATATGAGCAGGGGTGTTAACAGGCACAACATGATCTCTTTATTTAGTTGAAAAATAACCCTTGATGTGATTCCTACTCAAAAACACAAAATGTGTTAGTCGTATCTTGTATTTATATGTAGCATCAAAGATAAAATATAGCCGGTACTTTTAATGTTATTTGGCATGTTGGCAAATATTTGTGGCTTGATTAGCGAACTACCAGCAACATAATCTCTAAACACAAAAAAATTCAACACAAAAGTAATCTAACATATAATTTAACTAGAAAACATTAGAGCAAGCCAAAACGCAAATGAGTTCAAGTATGCTATTTAACTCCCATAACATGATTAGTCTAAGTAAAGATACAATTCAAGTTCACAAAATCCTTTGAAGCCATCAACTGGGCACAACTGTTGCAACTAACTATACTACAAAAATTTGCAACATGATTCAAATTTAACAACATGGCACACATTTAACTTTCTAATCATAATCTCATAATTTTATTTAGACGACACAAGACTTCAAGCTATTTTTGCTAACTTTAAAGTAACCCAACAACAAAATAAATTTGAACCAACACGTATATTCATACAAGACTAAGTGTGTATCAAGAGATTCAAGCCAACACAAGAGCAACAAGCTAAACAACAAGGTGCTAGTGAATCGAAATAGGCAACTCACGGCTTCACTAGACTTTAGATTTAATTTTGAGCAAGAAAAGAGATGAACACAAGAACAACAATGCTAGTGAATCAAAAGATCCCCACATGGCTTCGCTAAACTTCAAAGACCAACAACAATACAATGTTAACAAAAGAGATGGATAAATATTTTGACATACAATATTCAAGAATCTAAGAACCCTAACCACATGTAAGGACCCTAAGATTAATAAATGTTAACACCAAACTCTTACATTGACAAAAGAGGGACTTTACCTCCCTAATCACAAATGTATCAAGCCAACGATGCAACACAAGTGATATCCACACTTGGGCAGCCCTAGTTACAGATTGGTGGCTCTTCCAAGCCCTAAAACTAAGGGGTGTTAATCTCCTCACACTAGAGAGAGAGTTTGTCTTCCATCAATAAACAACTAATGAGAAAAAAAACCTAAAATGTTCTATTTATACTCTATTACAAAACAAGGCAAAATGACAATAATGCCCTTAAAGGGTGGGATGATCATGGAGTGCATTTGGACCCAATGAAGTGACCAAAATACCCTTAATGAAGATGACCAAATCATGACCCGTTAAGTGTTTTCCAAAGCCCTGAGTCCTCAAGTCTTCGATGCTCCAAGCAATCTTCCATACACGGCTTTGCTTGTGCTCAAAACAGGTCTTCCTTGCATATTTTTGTGCCCTCGGGGTGACCAAGTCTTGAGCCTTTAAATGATGACCTCCAATCATTTCTTCAAAAATTAAGGTGGCCATTTGACTTGCATCATCCTTCCATTCTTGAAATGGATTCGACCTTGAATCAAAACCTTATAAGAACAAAGAGAAGACAAACAAGCACCACATCCTCATGACATAAGGGTTAGAGTTAGTATAATAAACAATATAAAAATGCCAAGGAGGTACACATTTGAGATATAACCCCACGTCGTTTGTTATAATCATGAGGGTCTTAGAAAAAAAACTTACAAAGGGGTTGGTGAAAGGAATCACCATCAAGGGGTGGTGTCCTAATTGAAAGTAAAGTCCACCTAACACATATAACAATATCACTCAAAAAAGTGGACCAATCAACAACTATCCATACTTCACACCCTAAGAAGTTATCGGGATCGAATGGGAGACGTAACCAAGGGCATAGGTCTCGGCCACTCTCACTTTCCCCTAGGGTGTCATTCTCAAAATTAAGCAAGCGCTCTTTATCACTATTCAAAATATCATGAACTAAAAGAGGGTTGAGAAAGGTTTTCCATAAGTCAACTTCAAATAAAGGGTTCCCATGCATGCACTTACTACTAGTTTCAAAATTTCCACTAGGAATATGCCCAACATAAAAAACACATAAAGACGAAGTAGATGGCATTTCTAAGCACATATCACCATCTCTTTCACAAGAGTTGTCCTCACATAC
Source organism: Capsicum annuum (assembly GCF_002878395.1). Lineage (NCBI taxonomy): Eukaryota > Viridiplantae > Streptophyta > Magnoliopsida > Solanales > Solanaceae > Capsicum > Capsicum annuum. The sequence goes on from NC_061119.1 coordinate 25,236,522, forward strand.
GTACAAACCATCACGGGAAGCCAAAGGACCACAATCAAAATCATCTTCAAAAAGACAATCACAACTCGGGTTTTCTAAATATTCAAGCAAATCAAGATCATTTACGACCGGTTGATCATTTTGCTCACCCTCACTAGTTGTTGGCAATTCACATACCAACATAGACTCACCTTCTTTTTCACAAGGGTCAACTAGTGTATGAATACTCTCTTCACTTGGTAATGGAACCTTAGTCAAGTTTTAAGTACTAGCACCAGATGGACAAAAATCATTCTCACGACGAGAATCAATTTCATCATCTAAAGGATCAACTAGTGCTTATGTACCTACAACAAGAGTTTGGTCCTCATGTGACCTAATAATATCAAGAGTATCACAAAATGAAGACGTACTCATGCACTCCTATACTAGGTAAAACCGCAACTACGTTCATATGATGTAGGGGATAACATTTTTACCTCGTCGCTCACATGAGCTACGGTCTTCATCTGGACGTGTGTCCGGGTAGCCCACTTGCTCCCTTGGAACTCCCATATGATCCAATATTTCATTTATCACTTCCCATTGACTGGTAATGGCTTTAATTTTAGCCAAAATAGCACTTGCATCCGCAGGTTCCATCGTAATTACACCTAAAAAAAAGAAAAGAACAAGTCTACAAAATAAAATACAAGTTAGTTCGAAACAACCTCACCACACTCTCATACATTTGATTGTTTCACACATGGATTCACAAGTATTGCAAGTCGGCTTGTAGTTCGTGATGAGTAGAGGGGTGAGTCTATTACTTAGTCGAAATGGATTCTTTGTTTGAAGACTCAAGGAAATAATGTCCGAACTTGAACTAAGAAATTCTACGATCCAAAAATAAGAAAAGCACAAAATAACGTTCGCACGAATAAACGGGCACAAAAAATAACTAAAAAGCTAGTAGGAGATTACTAGGTCATCAATTAGTGTTCAAACCAACAAACGAAACTAAGAAACAATAAAATGAAACTAAGAAATCTAAAAGTTGAACTCAAAATGTTGTGTGAACAGTAATTTAGTGATGTGGCAGTCCACTATTGGCCTCGATTTTGTCAAAATTTTACTCTCCAATTTCAAGTCTTGACCAACCTACAATTTGGAAATGGTGGATTTGGTTAATGGAGGGAAATTTGGTCTTGGAGCTTCATTTTCAAGTTCAAAACAACACTTGACCTTCTTGGTACTTTCTCCTTGAAACAAGGTCCTTAAATAAAGGAAAGTAGGTGAAAAGTGGTTGTCATGTCTTTTGAGGGATGTGATCAAGTCTTTCAAGTCTTTCACCAACAAGTACTATAATTTGGTCTTTCACCTTTTGTGGATCTAATGTTCACTTTTTGTTTTAACAAAAGATGAAAAGGGTGAAGAACAACAAGAACACAATAACAACATCAAGAACAACAACAATATTCTCCAATAACAACAAATTCCAATGCTCAACTCCAAAACAACAAGGCCTTCAACACAGTCAAGGCTTAGAATGACAACAACATCAAATCAGCCACACTTTGTTCACATTAACAACATCAACAAGTTCAAGTTCAAGCTTAGATTTTGACACTTTTTAGTGTTGTTGAGAAAGAAACCAACACTAGAAACACTCTAAACAACAAAATACTACAAGATCTAGTCACAAAGAAACATGTATCGGCCAAGACAACAACAAGAACAACAACTTTCTCAGCCAAGAACAACAAGAACGGGTAGATTACTCCTTTTCTGGATTTTTTTTTCAGTTTTTCAACTCTGTTTTTTTTATATTTTTTTTCAACTCTCAAGCCCAAGATTGATCTTGTTAGAACAAAATCAAAGATGGCTTTGATACCAAATGATACAAGACTAAGTGTGTATCAAGAGATTCAATCCAACACAAGAGCAACAAGCTGAACAACAAAGTGCTAGTGAATCGAAATAGGCCACTCAAGGCTTCACTAGACTTTAGATTTAGTTTTGAGTAAGAAAAGAGATGAACACAAGAATAACAATGCTAGTAAATAGAAAGAGCCCCACACGACTTCGCTAGACTTCAAAGACCAACAATAATACAATGTTAACAAAAGAGATAGATAAATAGTTTGACATACAATATTCAAGAATCTAAGAACCCTAACCACATGTAAGGACCCTAAGATTAATGAACGTTAACACCAAACTCTTACATTGACAAAATAGGAACTTTACCTCCCTAATCACCAACGTATCAATCCAACGATGCAACACAAGTGATATCTACACTTGGGCAGCCTAGTTACGAATTGGTGGCTTTTCCAAGCCCTACAACTAAGGGGTGTTAATCTCCTCACACTAGAGAGAGAGTTTGTCTTCCATAAATAAACAACTAATGAGAAAAAGACCTAAAATGTTTTATTTATATTCTATTACAAGACAAGGCAAAATGACAACAATGCCCTTAAAGGGTGGGGTGGCCATGGAGTGTATTTGGACACAATAAAATGACCAAAATACCCTTAATAAAGATGACCAAATCATGACCCATTAAGTGTTGTCCAAAACCGTGAGTCCTCAAGTCTTCGATGCTCCAAGCAATCCTTCCACACACGGCCTTGCTTGTGCTCAAAACGAGTTTTTCTTGCATATTTTTGTGCCCTCGGGGTGACCAAGTCTTGATCCTTTAAATGATGACCTCCAATGATGTCTTCAATGCAACAATGCAAACTACTGGAAATATTCTAGAAAAAATATATAGAGTCCATTATTGAAAACTAACACATATATGGCCAATCCAAGAATAATAAGAGGAGAGTGTAATGGGGATGAAGAAAATATACCGAATAACATTTGCGGGAGTAGAAGAGAGAGATATTAAAGGATTTGGAGAAATCTGCTGGAAGAAGTGCTTATACATATTTGTATAATTGGTGAAGTGTCATACGATTGATAGAAAAAATGAGGGAAAATATGAAGACCATGAAACTAGGATGGTCTAATATATGGAAAGGATCCCAATTATCAAAAATGAGTAATATGATTTTGAGCATGTTCGTCAAAATTAAGATCAAGTATCATAAACAACAGTAAACACAACATCCAGAAAACAAAGTCTCATTCCTGCTTGACTTTAAAGAATGAGGAGTGATACTAATGCACAACCCCACAGAAGCAAGACACACACATACACCCATTTGCACAATCATATTAAACAAAATGGAACAAAATAGGGAAGGTATTCACATAAGCACATTTGAATAAAATAGAGACAGAGAACAAAGGATTTAACATTATTTCACGCAAAACAACACTTCAAAATAAATGAGAAAATTGCGACAAAGTGATGTTTCATAAGTTGCAAAAAATGGACAGCCATGTTAAACGAAATGAGCACCTATAAACTTGTATTCAAAGAATTGAAATAGACGATAGAGAAAATAGCAATGCGAAACAAAGACGGATTGACATGATCAGTCCAAGGTAGCTCCACCTTTTTTATTTAAGAACCAAAAACCTCTCCAAAATGTGTTAATGACTCCAGTCCACAAAACAACAAGAAAAATGAATAGAAAACAAAATATTCACTGGAGGAGTAAATTGACGAGAAAACTTTTCCATGTTTTCACAAACTTATATTTTGCTAATAAATCAAAAAAGGGAATCAACCATACATATTTAATCAATCTAGGTTCCAAACAAAATCATATCCAGGAAATTAAGTCAGAGACAATAGACAACACCATCGCGGCCGACTTGAAGCCAACAACACATCATATATTCACTTACTTGAAAATTTGTATATTCATATAGGAACTAAATTGACAAAAACTAGAATTTCATTTTATCTGCAAAGGCAACGAAACACAACAACAATAAAAAAATTTAAGAATAGAATAAATCACATACACATAAGTCAAACAAAAAAAAGTACAAAAGAGATGAAAGATGAAATTAAAAAGAGGCGGATTTGCATCTTTTCTGGGGCAGCAAACTAAGGGAGTTCCTCCGACGATTAAAACTCAAATTCGACTTCAATTAGGAAAAGAAAGAAAATAAAAGCAAATAGGGACTTGATGTCTCCAATCCCCCTTTCTCCAACACCTCCCAATGAATGAATAGGGGGTGTATATATATAGGCAAAACGTATCTCCAATAGCTTCTTCAAGAAGCTAAAAATTCAAATTTTGAAAATAAAAAACGATGGAGAAAAAAAGCAAAAGTCTTCATATCCCTAATCTTTGAAGTGATGGAGAAGACCATTATAGTTGTTAGGTCTGCAAAAGCCTAAAATTCTGGTGGATTTATCGCAATTGAAATGATGGGAGCTCTAGTTTTGATAAAATTTCAACAATGGAAGAGAATTGTGTTAAGGGTGTTAGGTCAACTGATTTAGTATACCTAGGCAAGGTTTGGGGATATTCTGGGTTGGGCTGGTCTTAATCTTAGGTACAAAGGGAGTTTTGGGCTTCAAATATAGATGAAAAATAATAAAGGGAAAAGGACATGGCATAATCATTTTAAAAAAACAAATGATCGATAATTGAAAAGGTGGACATGTTGTAGCCAGTCGGCTAAAGTAATTTTCTTTTTTAGCCATTTGGTCTAATTGGGCACATGCAGTCTCTATACTTAATTGATACACTTTTATACCAAATTGATACACTTTTATATTATATTGATACACTTTTTTAAAATAGAGAAAGGAAATTTTATGCAAGTACGTGCAGTTCCTATACCCAATTGATACTCTTTTATATCACATTAATATACTTTATACTATATTCATACACTTGCAGTGTCCATATTCTCAATTGATACTCTCTTATACTAGATTGTTACATTTTTAGAATACATGTAGAAACTATATAGAGTCGTATAAAATATATATCTAAATAATAATTGTAGTTAAAAATTGTATAGAATGTGTATAAAAATGTTATGATTATTACATAAAATATGTATATGTATAGAAACTGTATCATTATTATATATAAATATATATCTTTAACAATTGTATTATATTAAAAGTATATGATATTGTATTTTATTTTATAAATAAATAAAACTAAACAAAATAATTATTATGCTATTTTAATAATGTTGGTGAATGCAAAATAATCTGTACAAAAAAAAAAGCAATTACTCTATTGTTTAAAAAGAATAAAAAAGAGTAGAATTTTTAAAAAGGAAAAAGAGCCAAAATGGGTGATGTAGCAAATCTATTTACTAACTAATTACTATAGTTTTAGTTATTACTGCAAATCTAATTACTAACTACCGAGAAATGAGAAAAGTAAGACTAGTGCCTATATTGCTTTACTATTAAAGATGAAAAGTCGGCGCAGGAAACAAAATGGAAAGGGTCGAATTGTGATATAGAATTGAGGCACTATTTACTAGATTTTAAAATTTAGGTGCTAGTTTTGAGGAATTATTTTAGTTTAGGTGTTATTTTTGTCCTTTCCCCCATAATAAACTTTGCCCAAAAATGTGTAAAGGTAGAAAATTTGATTTTTCCAATTGTTTTTCCTCAACTAATTAACGATGCTTATTTTGTTTAACTAATTTTCACATAAATGTATATACACGCACATATATATAATTTTACCAAACATGTAAATATGTTATAATTAAAATACATTTAGCCATAGTTTGAAAGTAAATAAATAAAAATAACATAGAGTAATTTGCAAAAACATATAATAATATAGCAAGGATTATGTTATCACGCCGACATATATTTAAATATTCATTTTAGAAATTTTAGAATATTTTTTTTTTTCGAGCAAGCTTATAAGATGTGACATTAGTATTTTAACAGCAAAGACAAGAAAATATCATTTTCAAACTGTTAATGTTAAAAATATGGAAAATATATAGAAAAAATATTCAACAATCTTAAGCATCGAGAAATTAATTTTACAAAAAAACCGAGTCAAAATTGGGTGCCAACACATAATGCATGCTCTTCAAACGATTTTAAAACCAATAACATATATACATATGCAATTTAAAGTTTAATAAAATGTCATACTTACGCCCATGAGTGTTATGATAGTTATACATGCCTTTTGATAGAGGAAAATTGAAGAAGAACCTTGAGACCGGGACCTACAAGCCTTGAAATTGAGAAATTCTTCTTCATATTCTTGGAAGGAAGAGGATGAAGAGTTTGGGAGATTGCTACAGGTTTAGGATGACTTCAGGATTATAAAATTAATTGGGGGAGTTATAGGGGGTGGAGGGGCTATTTTGCCCTTGATTTAATGAGGGAAAAATATATTTTAATATTTGGAAAGGGAGGGTTGCACCGCGGGCCCAATCGCATGGCTCTAGCTGTAGTTTTAGTTCATGTTCTAACTTGGGTCAACTTTCAATGACCATTAATCCTAGAATATAATTAGTTATGTGTGCTACTATATACTAAATTAAATCCCTTCGAGTATTCTTTTCAACACCATTGATCGTTCATCAATCTGAGTTCTGAGTTAAATGTTATGAGCATTTCAGTAAGGCACTGTCCAGGGTAAGCGACTGTCTAGTGCTTCCATGTTGAAGTCTAATTCGGAGTTGAAAGATTCTAGCTTAAGCTATGAGACCCTATATTCTACATCCCTTCAAGAATACTACTCCACATTATCACTATAACTAAATAACCTTGGGTCTTAATCAAGGAGTACTAACCACATAACACAATGGTATGTGTATCTATCAATCACAACATTCAAGCCTATCTTTACCATACAAACTTTATGGATCTCCCCACTAAAAACCAGCAACTTGAATCACCTTCACAAAGATTTTTGCCACATATCCACTTCCTAATTATTTCACACAATGAAAGTTCATCTCCATCTTCCTTCTTCACTTCTAACCTTGGCTTGAATAATTATACCAAAATTTTTCTCAATAAAGAATATCAACTCTTTTATCTAAAACATTACTATGCTTCCACAACCACTATCATCTTAACATAAGAAGGTTCATTGAGGGACTAGAGTACAGGCATCAGGAATGGGTGTGATACTATTCAATTATAACTTATATTTGTTGCACTACTCAAGGTGCGGCTTAGGTGTAACGTATAATACAATAGGCAGGAAGTGCTTCATATATCAAATGTCTAGATCATAAATAGAAAGTCATTCGGGCTAAATGTAACATAGCATGAGTTCATAGGATGGGGCACAGTGAAATACATTAGTGCATATATATGAGTGTATAACATAAAGCCAAAATTCATGTATTTAAGGATTAGAAAAAAGATTGTTATTTGAAGCTATTGCTTCTCATTTAAGAATTGAGACTAGCCATGAGTTTGCATAGGTACCATCGGTTTGAGATACACATGACATAAAATGAATCGGTAACATATAGAAAGTATAGTTTCTTAGATCTAAGAATGATGTGAGATATGGATTTATGGATCATGGGCATCATAATATAGAGCTTGAATACTTGTAAGCTTAGTTTGCTGAGAGACATTATTATTTCTAGTTTGGAGGTCGAAACATTGACATAAGTTGCATAGAAAACTCAAACCTTAGGCATAGGCATGACTTGAGTACATAAGACATTAGTAGAATATCCTCTAAATTGATGTAGGAGGAATTTGCAAGAATAAGAATAGATTTATCATGAATTTCCACCATAGGAAAATTCAAGATCTACCTTAGTTCAAAGGTCATTATCCTAGACTTATGGGAATATTCTCTTATTAAATCTATAACCACAACACTCAAGGGTATCACTATACACATGAACACTAGACTTGCCCTGATAAACTATATTGGAAAAGTACTAACTTCTTGCTAAGACATTCCTTTAAGGAGTAATACTCTTAACTTCCCCTAGCCTCCAAATTTTGAATCCTAACCTTAAAGCTCCCAAGTTGAGTTTTTTAAAGCAAGGGATGACTCTTATTGGAATGATTTTGTTGGTTTAAGGTCATAGGAACAAATTTAGCGAAGGTAGGATGGTTTATTAAGTGTGAAAGGGCCCAAATACCCCTTAATAACTTTTTAAAATGAAATTCCATTGATGAAAGGGGAGGGGATCATAATGCGGAACCCAATATGGAGACCCATCCACACGGAGTGAACCTCCACGGAGTGATTCCTCATGCAAAGTAGAGGCAGTGACCCTTTTCAGAGTCCCTCGTGGAAAGGGGCCATCTTAAATCGGTCCTCTCACGACGCGCAACCTATTTTCCATGCCCAAACTTCCCCCCATGCATTTGAAACCATCCGGAGGTGTTATATACTTGATCTAGGGACCATATAGGCTCGTTTTAAGCTTGATTGAGACTGCCTAAACACCCCGGGTGTTACAAATTCATTGATCCAACACTAGACCTCATGTATATATCTATAACAATTATCCACTCAAAATTTTTTAGAAATTATCAACCTAAGATCTTTCATACATCAAATCAAGACTACTAATTTACTCTCATGAATCTCACATCACTATCCTTGAGCGAACATTTTTGTAACCATACTCAACATCTAAGTTCAAACTTTGTGTCTAGCACCAATCATGTACCACCGAAGAAATATCCCGCAAATATCCTAGTCCATCTTATAGAGAAACCAACCTTAATTCCTTATTTGCTTAACCACGGCCTACAAGCACATCTTCTCTACAACATTAAGACAATACCTTAAATTTTACTACACATCTTCTCACCAACAAAATTGGTTCACAACTGCTAGATAAAAATTAAAGGGACTCTCGGTGTAGTAAAACTACATAATTAAGATGATCGATCTTAATTTTATAACATAACCCATTATGGTCTATTAGCATATTCTCCCTTCTCACATCACATCTATTTATCCGTGTATACATTTAATAGCTTCTAAATTCTGTAAACACCATTAAGTTCCCTTTTCTAAGATTTTCCCCAAGAAAATAAAACTTACAAATTATTAGCCACTCTATCCTTCTATTCACAACCTATAAATGACTTTACAACCATAATAAATATCCATTCTGAGCTTCTTTCCTATTAGAAACAAATTCTAAATCATCATAACTAATCACTTCCTCTACTAACTACCATAAAATCTATAAATCTTGCGACAACCTTAGCCAATCACCATACGGAGGGCACACCACCATACACTTAAAGGTTATACGACTACAACTTCCTTCTTTACTCAAAAATTGCCTTTACACTAACTTCTAAACTTATGACTTTATATCACTAACTTTGGGATTATCTTAATACTCATAGATTATAACACCTAAACTTATACTATCATTCGGGTAGAAATACTATCCCAACATTTAGATACGTATCTTTCCCCTTAAGAATGACATCTGGAACTAACCTTTTAAAAGAGGGTTGAATACACTTATTACCTAGGGCTCAACTGTATGATTGATATAGATAGGGGTATACACTTGAACCAATACACTTTATTTTACTAATGGACTTCTCTTAAGTCCTTGTGCCATTCAATAACTTTTTAATGTCTCAACCGGAAAGGAGCAATCATTAAGAATATAAGTTTTTGCACTTGTATATCCTCGATGATAACTCATAACCAACAAAGTCAGATCAAGGGAGGAATTAGAATAACTTTCATATGGATAATACTATTTCATGATACAAAGTATGAAAGAAGGGAAAACATATCTTAAATGTTTGGTAGCCTCTTAATTATAAGTGTGGTGCACAACACACCCATAAGTAAGACTCTACTAAACATGGATTTATAGATACCCTGGGACCCTGAACCGTGCTCTGATACCAAGCTTGTCATGACCATAGCTGAGGCCCTGTCCAAAATGGGCATCTCGAACTACGAAATCCTGAGAGACCCCTTACATACTACCATAAGAATAATTCATACGAAATATAAGTATGGAAGATATAAAATAAAATTCAAAGAAATATTATAATTAAGTTATGTAAATAAAGTCATGACAACACAATAACTAAATCTCACCTACAAAGCCTCTACTGAAGAATAACTATCTAGGTTGGGACAAGGCCCAAGGCTAGACCATAGATTAAAAGAAATAAACACATGAATAAAATGCCGTCTAAGAGATGGATGGCTCACCAACTTTGATATTTTTGAAGGTTCTACTGATATCGTGGACCACGGGACTAATCCTAAGAACCTACGTTATGAGACAATGTAGCCTCCCGAAGACGGTTAATACATGGAATATATTGGTATGCATAACAATCCCAAAACATCATATATTTTATATAAAATAATCCAGAGTAATGTGAAAATAATTTAACACTTGGAAGAGTTCAAAATACATAGGCATAATCAAAGATTTCAATCAACCTCGTAACAACATAAACAACGCTATTTATTTTACTTCTAAGCTAAATTGTACACCCTATCATTTTGATTACCCTCGAGCTATGTAGGTCCACCATTCAATCATCAGCCAAGCCCCCAGCCCAGGTTTGCTGCAAGAGTTGGAGTCTCTAATTTTTGATATGCCAGAAGCACATAGCAAGCATATAATCTATATTTCGGGATATAATAAACCCGCATCGGCAAAACATAATTTCCTATAATGATTTATCTAAACTAATGCCTTCTTTGAGGAACCATCCAACTCTCTTGGATCCTATTTTTAGCCTGTTAAAATCGTGCTTCATGCTTGTAATAATTCATCTTTTCTTTTTTGAGGGCATTCTCTAAGAAACGGATCGTCATACCTAGACATATAAGTCATATTATGTCATATCACATCTTAATTATGTCATATCACATCTGAATCATGTCATATCATATCCATAGCCCTTATTATTAAAAGTCATTTTAATGATTACCACAAGAGTTAACATTATATAAGAGTTCTTATTTCAAATAGAATGTGAAAACTAATGCAAAAACATTTATTTTTCAAGACTTTAACATATGGTGGCCATCTCTTGCATAAATCACATAAAATTTTCCTTTAAACATAAAAGGGCACTTAGAAAGTAAGGACGCACCCTCACTTCGAGCATAAAACTATGTCAATTCATAATTGATATTAAAGCATTTAACTCAGCTTTTAATCATTCATTTGAACTATCCTTAACTTGTTCAAGAAAACAAATTTGCATCATGAAAGAGGGAATTACATACATCGTGCTCTTAAATCAATTCATAAAATCCATAACGCATATGCTCATGAATAACATCTTAAGAATAGAGAGAAAAAACACTATAGTAAACTACAATATTTCATCATAATATAGGGGTTCATAATACATGTTCTTCAAATGATTTCAGAACCCATAACATATATGTATATGTAATTTAAATTTCATTAAAATGTCATACTTACTCCCATGAGTATTAATATAGTTCTACATACCTTTTGATAGAGGAAAATTAAAGAAGGGCCTTGAGATCAGAACCTGCAAGCCTTGAAATTGAGAAATCCTTCTTTATGTTCTTAGAAGGAAGAGGATAATGAATTTTAGAGATTGATACTAGTTTATGATGACTTTAGGGTTATAAAATGATGCGGCGGAGTTATAGTGGGTTGAAGGACCAATTTACCCTTGATTTATTGAGGGAAAAACATATTTTAATATCTGGGAAGTAAGGGTTATGTCACAGGCCCAATCATATGGGTCCGGTTGTGAAACACCCTAAGTCTTGGACCCTTGCAAAATTTCTCAAGTTTTGGACCTTTTTGACTTGGTATGACTCAACGGTACCAATCGTATCCTTGAATATGACTCGTAGGCAATCCTGAAGGTTTACTCATACCCTAAGCAGTATGATTGGCTTACCTACTACCCAAGATATGACTCACTAGGGTACGAATCATATAGGATCATATGATTGGTATAGTACAAGTCATATGGTGCATGATCCTCTTAGTCTTGTGAAGTCTGCTCGAGATACGATTGGTGGGTACAATTGGGGGTTGTCACTCATACCTTTAAGGTACGACTAGGGAGGTGTGAGTTGTATAGAAACCAGTCGGTAGGGTCTTGGGATGGTCTTAGGTATGAGTTAGGCTACAACTCATACCCAAGGATACAGATGGTAAGGAGGAGTCATACCCCTGGATGTGGCTAATTTTAATTTTTAAGTCAAGGGTAGTTTGGATATTTCATACTCCTAAACCCTTATGTCCTCATGTTATATAGCCTTTGATGGCCTTCCATAACACTTGTTAAAGGACTAAAACACCTCAAATACTCTCTCAAATAGTCTCTTGAAGATTGGAGGCTAGGGTTTCTTCATGTATTTTTCAAAGGGCTCAAAGGTCGAGATTTCTTTCGTGAATCTTCTTGTATAAGGCATGTACTCCTTCCCTCATTGTTATTTACAACTAAATTCATGTATATTATGTTTCAAACATTGATTTATGAATTATAAATAGTGGTTTTCAAAATATATGTTGAGGGGCTTGATGCATATGGTTTGGTATTGGTTTAAACTATGTTTTTACATATTATTGGTAATGGTTTGCATATGGTTTGGTATTGGTTTAAACTATGTTTTTACATGTTATTGGTAATGGTTTTTATATATGGTTATTTATTGGTTATGGTTTAACAAATGGGTCTTGAATAAACCTAATTATGGTGGTTATGCATTGGTTTTGGTCTTGGTAAAGGTATTCTCTCAACATGTTTTATAAAATGCCTAAAAGAACTCTATTGTTGAAATTTCATTGGAACTCTTGTATGGTTTGGTTAGGTAATGGAACTCTAAATAAATTTTGATGGTTTTGCATGGTTTCAACCATTTGGTTCGTGTCAAGTTGTACCCCACAACCCTAATGCACAGTAAGAGCCTTGCCCCATGTGGCCCATCGCACACCCAGGACAGTACATCACCAAAATGCTTATAACCTTTTACTCAGAACTTGAATTGACGAATGTTCAGTGACGTTGGATAGAAGACTCGAAGAATTTTAATTTGGTATATCTCATAACTCATTATATTCTAGGAATAATGGTCATTTGAAGTAGACCCAAAATAGAACATCAATTAAAACTCAATTGGTAGGAAAGTTCTCAACTTAACTTTTAGATAGGATATTTTTATGACTTATATTCATCTCCAAATATGTTTCCATACTAAAGAATTATTTTCACAATTATATCAAAATAGAAATCATTGGGTTTGGTTCTATATATTTTGAAAGGACGGTTTAAAATTTTAGCCTAAAAATGGAGGGTGTTATATGTCAAGGGACGTTTAAGAGGCCAAAGGAGTTCAAGACGGGGCTAGAGAGCCCCTAGAAGAGGAAACATGCCTCATATGCTTTGGAGATGCACCTAACCTACTTTAGATCTGCTAGAGCTAGTCAAAAAAGCCCGACATGCTCTTGAGATGTACCCAATGTGCGCCCAACATGCTTGAGCAAATGCTTAATCGGCTACCTTGATTTTTTTTTCCAAATGGGTCACTTTTAGGCCCATAAGATGTAATAATTTGTCCAAGACTATAAATAGGATCCCTATTTCATTTAGTAGGTAGATTTGGATGATTATGAATGTACACTCTTGTGAGAGTATGAGGCAAGCTTGGATTAGCTTGTGTTGAAACTTGTTTAGAAATGTGGGTTGCTCAGAAATCTAATTTCCTTGAAGTCTACATAAGAGTTAGGTGCCTTAATTGATATTGAATAGAGTGTTAGGGGTTTTATGTACCCTTAGTTTGTTATTCATTCACTCATTGTGTCTATCTATTTCTTGCTTTCTATCTATACTTGTCTTTCATTTTTGTGTCATAGTTTTAGTTTTCGATGTTACGTTATAAACCGCCATGACCTATTCTAACTTTTTTAATTTAAGTAGGCATCAAATATTTAAAAAAACTATTTATCGTAAGTCATATGATTTGTGTATCTTCTATCGATCAGCTAAGACTCGCTTGAGACACCTTTTGTAAAACATAATGCAACAAACCGTTGATCCTCTTCCTGCTCAATAAAAACTAGAGCATATGCATATTTCTGCTGAGTTTTGTTCTTTCATATAATTGCTTCATCCCAAACTGATTGCACTTAGTGAACTTAGCGTCAGGCTTTTTCCAACACATGAAAGATGTGTGTCCAAGCTTTCCACAAAGCATAAAAGGAGGGTAGTTCATTTGATGCTACCTATTTTGTTTTTTTTGTTATGTGGTGCACCTTCTCTATCTATTGGTTTGTAAGATCCAACAAAATTCCTAGCTTAATTCAGGCCTTTAAGTTTGTAAGGGGTCCCAGACTTAGAAATTTCTAGCTAAGTATTCAGACTTAGTGTCATTTTAGCCTTCAAAAGTTGGCAATCCTATTTCATGACCTTTATATCCATTAAATATTGATATTTAAGTTGATTCATGATTAGAGAGGTCCATAGGTGTTCCCGAACAAGTTTTGGATTTTTCAAACATCGTTTGAACCATATTTGGGTGGCAAAAAATAGTGGGTCGATGCGATCTTGACGCGCCGCGTCGACCATCACATCGATAAGATAGTTTTTCCCAAGATTTAGTGCAATTCTAGTGAACTGACATGGACTCGACGCAGCGCGTTGGATATCGTGTTGATGCCAATGATGCGATGTGGCGGCTTGCGCATCGATAACCCAGTTTTCAGTCATTAAAAAGGTCGCACCCTTGGGGGTATTTGGGTCTTTTCCCCACATCCTTTGGCCCCAAAAATACAAAATTAATCACTTTAGAGAGCCATTATACTTATTCATTCTCAAAATTGCTCAAGAACAAAACCCTAGGTGTTTAAATTTCAAATCAAGAACTCAAGAACAAACCATCAATTTTCCATAATTCAGGCACTAAGGTATGTGAAGTGTTCATCTAAGGGTCCTTTCCACCCTTAGAGTCCAAGAAACTATTTTTAAACATCAAGTATATAAAATTCATGAATTCCATATTGGGTTTGATAATATTCATGTTTATAATGATTAATTGGGTTTCAAATCCATATTTCATGATAAATTTCATGTGGGGTTAATTGATTTATATGTGTTATCATGAAATTATGCTAAAGCCTTCAAATTGTGAATTTGGTAGTTGGAATTGTGTTCTCACATGTTGATTAGTATTATGTGCATATTTTATACGTTTCAAGTGATTGATAAATTATGAATGTGGGTTGAATAGTGAAATTATATCCTGTTAGCATGTAATCAATTTCATGCCATGCAAGTGTTTGTTGAAATGCCCCAATGAATGACTAATGATCAAGTACTTAGCCTACATATTTCAAAATTGTGCCATATCTCTTAATTTCTGCTATCGAGTCCTGGGGGTACTTATACCTGATAATTTAACTATTTACCTAGAGCCATGGTCAGTCATAGAATGGTACCAGTCATATCACGATCAGTAGTACTCTTATTCAGTCACAGAACTCAAGAAAAACTCAGTAGACTTAATATTAGTCCGGTCTAGTTCAGTACTCAGCCTAGACCTTAGTAAACTCAGTCAGCTAACAGAATTCAGTAGTATTACGTCAGTCAACGAAACTCAGTGAATCCAGTTCAGTTCAGTTAAATAGTATTATCAGTAAGAGTTTAGTCCAGCCTAGTACAGACTAGAAATTAATTCAGTGTCTATTCAGTTGGGAGTCGGATTAGCATCGAGCGAGCCCAGGGATGGGGGCATTTCTGCCAAAAGAGGGTTTGACCCTTAGTACCAATTCATGCATTACAAAACTACATAGCTAGCGTAGGTTAAGATCTCTTCCTGCCAGATACTACAAGGGTTGATATATTTCATTTGAATTTTCCTACCAACGAGGGTTGACAAAAGAGCTTCCTGTCAAAAAGGGTTAACTCACAGCTTGTCTCTACCCGTGGCACGGTATTGACACCCTTCCAACTGGGGTTATAGGTTGGACCCCAATCAGATTAGAGAGGGGCATGTCAATTAGATGATTACCTCCCACAGTCTCAGTTTTAGTTTCAGTCTTAAAATAGAACTCAATTTGGTTCTACAGATTCAGGACTGTCAGATATAGTCACCCAGTTCAGTACGAAACTCGGTGTAGTTCCACAAAATAAAGATTGTTAGATACAGTCATTCATTTATCAGTAATTCAATATCAGTATACTCAAATATTAGTTTATCAGTAATCAGATTCAGTACTCAGTATTATCACGATCTCAGTTTCAGTCTACGTATTCATGCATATACTCTCATTCAATCATACTCATGTTATTCAGTTAGGATTGTTCATGCATATGAACCCATGCATTTCATCCTACCTCACTGAGCATACCAGTACATTCAAAGTACTAACGCATGCTTTTTGTGCTATGATGTCTTATATCATAAGTTCAGACGTATGGGCTCTAGAGCACCCTTAGCAAATCAGACTTTCAGCAGTCAGAGTAGTGGTGAGTCCTGATAGTTCTAGGATAGGGTTTTGTTTTTTAGTACTTCAGTATTATTTTCATTAGTCAGAGTTTTTTGGGAACTTGGCCCATCAACTTCATAGTTCAGACAATTTTGAGGGTTTCTAGACTAGAGTCTATTCAGACAGTTGTTTAGATTTCAGTATTTATGTTCAATTTTGGATTCTTGATACTGCATTCAGATTTATTCACAGATTTGAACCTTATGGCTTATGTTACACTTATTTTCATAATTATTACAGTATTTATTACACAGTTAATATACCAGGTACCAGTCATGGGTTAGCTTATGGTCCTTCAAGATTATGAGCACCGTGTAGCATCCGGGGTATAGACTCGGGGAGTTACAAACTTGGTATTAGAGCCTAAGGTTAAATAGAGTCTTAGGAAGTCTGGAAGCCATATCTAGTAGAGTCTTGTGCATAGGTGTGTAGTGCGCCACACTTATGGACAGGAGGCTATGAGATGTTTTAGGAACAGCTTCCCTTCTTTTCGTATTCATGTCGTGTGAATGAGCGTGAGATCAAGTTAAACTCTCAGTCTAATTTATCTCTTCCTTATGCTTCTACAACATGTCTTCCAGAGAAGCTAACAAAAGAAATAATGAAAACCAGTCATTCCCTCTGCAAGTTCAGGTAGATCCCCTGAATGAGCATGTTTCTCACGCTGAATTTAGAGTTGCTTTCACTACCTTTGCTCATTAAATAGTTTCTAAGAACAATTAGCTAGTCTTTATTCTATCTAGGCTTATGGATCATGCTCTACAGAGTGAGGAGAAGAGCGTAGGGATAAAGGGAGAAAGAATAAATATGCCAGAATGTCAAGGCCAAAAAGTGCCTAAACAAATCCTCTTTGTCAGAAGTATGGCAGAAACCACCAGGGTATCTGCAAAGCTGGCAGTGATGTGTATTTTGGATGTGGCAAGACAGTCCACAGGGTTAGACAGTGTCCTCAAGTGGGTTCACAGAGTCAGCATAATCATTTCTCAGCTTAGTTCGATCGCCTGAATTGGCAGGGTGCCTCTTCCAGTGCCACCAGTAGGCAACGCCAAAATAGACTCTATGTTCTTCAGTCCCGACAGGATCAGAAAAGTTCTCCTCATATGGTCACTAGCATGTTGCAAGTTTATCATTTTCTTGTTTACACTTTGCTAGATCCAGGAGCTTTTGTGTCCTTTGTTACTCCATGTATAGCAGTTAATTTGGGAGTCAGTCCTAAAATTCTAGCAGATACTTTCTCAGTCTCTATCCAGTGGTTAGATCCATCATAGCCATGCGGGTATACAAGAATTGTCTGGTTATGGTATCTCAGAAAATCACTTCATCAGACTTAGTCGAATTAGAAATGACCGATTTTGATGTCATTCTCAGCATGGATTGGCTTTATTCCTGCTATGCCTCAATCGACTACAAAAATAGAATTGTCCAGTTTCAGTTTCTGAATAAACCCATCCTAGAGTGGAGGGGCGTACTTTAGCACTTAGGGGTCAGCTTGTTTCTTATCTTTGGGCTAGAAAGATGATAGCTAAGGGATGTATCTACCCTTTCGTTCGAGTCTAGGAATCTTGTTCAAAAACCCCTACTCTTGAATCAGTGTCAATAGTATATGAATTCCTAGACGTGTTTCCTGAAAATCTTCCCAGAGTCCCTCCCTAAAGGGAAATCGACTTTGGAATTGATCTTCTCCCAGATTCTCAACCCATATCAATTTTTCCATACAAAATGGCTCTAGCAAAGCTTAGAGAATTGAAAGAACAATTAAAGTATCTCCTAGATAAGGGATTCATCAAACCCAGTGTGTCCCCGTGGGGTGCGCCAATTTTATTCGTGTGTAAGAAAGATGATTCTCTCAGAATGTGTATAGATTACCATCAGCTAAATAAAGTCACGTTCAAGAACAAATATTCACTTTCCAGAATCGATGACTTATTTGACCAACTTCAGGGTGCCAACTATTTCTCTAAGAAAGACATCAGATCAGTCTATCATCAGTTCAGGGTCAGGGAATGTGACATCCCAAGAAAACCACTTTTAGAGCTCAGTATGGTCATTTCAAATTCTTAGTCATATCCTTTGGTCTTACCAATGCCCCAACGGCTTTCATGGACTTGATGAACTATGTGTTCAAGCAGTACTTGGACATGTTCATCATAATCTTCATAGATGACATTCTTATCTACTCCCGCAGTGAACATGATTACGCAGATCATCTCAGAATTATACTTCAGACCCTTAAAACCCATCAGTTATCATGATATCTATCCATGTCTTACATGTCAGCCCTATGATCGTAGCACATGTTCGTACAAACCTGTACGCTTACAGTTCCTAGTATAGGAGTTCCTGTTTATGCAGCTTATGAATCATGTGCCCATGTCATGATTTACAGTATGTTCAGTTCATATAACCTATGCTCCACGCCTAATGATCAACCAAACTCAGATTATTTCATGTATATCCTTGGTTTAGATCTCTAGGTGAATCCATGGTGTTGACATTCAATCCCTCAGGCCTGAGTTACAATGTTGGTTCAGTATTCAGTAATCAGTATTTAGTCTCAGAATTTAGTAAAGAATTCAGATAGTTCTATAGAACCATGGCTATCAGTTATCAGTTACTTAGCCATCAAAATTCAGTACTTCAGTATCAGCCTAAACCTCAATTTTTAGTAATCCTAGATACCTGATACCAGATACCAGATACCAGTCACTCAGTTATCATAACTCAGTATTCAGTTCCAGTATGAGTCTCAGTTACAGTCCCAGTCCCAGTCCAGTAATCAAATCAGTAACTTAATTCAGTTTTAGGTTTGCTTGACCATAGTGTATAGTTATCAGTTATTCATTTACCAGTATTTTAGTACCTCAGTTTATAGACTATTTTAGAATCATGTTATATGCTTGGTCTTGCATTCTCAAATAATACAATTTCCATGAATTCTTGCTTAGTTATCCCATATTACTCAGTCAGTCATTGCCTCATAGGCATGATACTCTACAATTCTAGTCCAGTTATTCATACTAAGTAGAATTCAATATTCCATGACCAAGTATTCAGCTATTAGCCATTCAGATAATCAGATAAGTTAGTCTTTTTTTGCATTAGGGCTCAGCGCCCATGTGAATATTGTCATTAGTCTCAGATAGAGTGTCGCACTAAGATGGAGAGTGTAGTTGAGAGAATATTTGAGAAATATGTCTAATCTTAAGAATTGGAGTTGCAGTGCATAAGGCTTAGTCACTCTATCTTAGATGATATTTCATAGGCCTTGCCTTATAGTACAAAACTTTAGCAAGAATGTGATTTCTTATTTAGCCCATGCCAAGATTCCTTGCTCCCTAAAGTCACTAGAAGCTCTTTAGAAAGAGTGTTGAAGAATTCTCCAGTCGAGCATATGTCTCTACATGAGTTAGCCTGTAAAGCCAGCAACTTAATTTAGCAGTCACACGGACAAGGTCGTATGGTTTGGTTTCCCATCTTTCCATATAGTTGCACTATCCGAAGTCTTTGGAATGTAACTATTACAAGAGGGAGCACACAGGTAGTTACGGGTACAGCTCATGCTCATGTATTATGTGTAGTTTCAGATCCTAGATATTCAGTCATAACTCAGTTCGGAAGTGCCCTGTGTATCATCTCAGCTTTTTCTCAGTGTCTCAGCTAAGTTAGTATTCTTTGAGGGACATAATGTCCCAAGAGGGAGATACACTATAAACCCTAAGCTTTCATGTCCTAAATCTCTCATCTTCTCATCACATAAAAAATTTAATTGGAATAGTGAGTACTCATAGATTAACCCTCAAGTGCCAATGTCAGTCGTAAGCCATGTATTCAAGGGGGCTCAGTTTAGTTCACGATATTCAGTTCATATATCACATTCTAGGATCAGTTCTATTCTCATGTTCTCGTTTATGCATGTTCAGTAAAGGATCTCAAGTTTGAGATCGATAATTTCATAGTCTTGAAAATATCTCCCTTGAAGGGGGAAAAGTTGTTTGACAAGGAGGGGAAGTTCAGTCCCCGATATGTCGACCCTCACAAATTTTCCAGTCTTTTCAGAAATATAGCTTACGAACTTGGGTTGCCATCAGATCTAGCCTCAGTACACTCAGTATTCCATGTTCCCTTGCTAAAGAAGTGCATAGGTGACCCAACAGAGGTAGTCCCTATAGAGGGCATAGATGTTCAGAACTCTCTCTTACGAAGAGGTCCCAATCAAAATCCTTGACTATCAGATTCATAAATTGAGGACTAAAGAAGTTCCTCTAGTAAAGTTCTTTGGAGGAATCAGTCCATTAGGGAAGCTACTTGGGAAGCCGAAGTAGACATGTGGACCAAGTATCCTCACTTCTTCTCTACTAACTCAGACTCAGTTCAAGGTGATAGTCGTCTGTAAACTTATTCAATTTTATGCTCAAATTTTCATTACCAACTTGGTAGTAGTTACCATTGCATGTTCATTCATATGTTCATGAGTCAGTTCAGTCATGTATTCATGCATCAGATATGCATGTTCAGTATGAGAAACTTAGATTATCAGTAATCTCAGTCATGCATTCATGAATTAACTCAGTCATGTACTCATGAATTAGATATGCAACGTTCAATATGATTATTCAATATATCAGTGATATCAGTCATATAATCATGTTCCGGATGTTTATGTCCAGTAAGTAAGTTCAGTCTACCATTATTCTTAGCTTAGTCAGTCTTATTCGAGGACGAATGTTCCCAATGGAGAGACATTGTAAGATCCCATAAAACTCCTAGCTTAATTCAGTCCTTTAAGATTGTCAAGTGGTCCCAGACTTAGAAAATTCTAGCTAAGTATTCAGACTTAGTATCATTTTAGCATTCAAAAGTTGGAAATCTTATTTCATGACCTTTACATCCATTAAATATTGATATTTAAGTTGATTCATGATCAGGGAGGGCTATAGGTGTTCTTGGACAATTTTTAGAATTTTTGGACCTCGTTTAAACCATGTTTGAGTGGCAAAAAATAATGAGTCGATGCGATCTCGATGCATCACGTCGACCATCGCATCAATAAGATAGTTTTTCCCCAGCTTCAGTTCAATTCCAGTGAACTAATAATGTGGACTCAACACAATGCGTTGGCTATCGCGTCGATGCCAACGACGCGGCGCATCGGCCTACACGTCGATAACCTAGTTTTCAGTCATTAAAAAGTCGCGTCCTTGGGGGTATTTGGGTATTTTTCCGAAATCCTTCATCCCCTAAAACACGAAATTAATCACTTAATAAAGAAATTATACTCATTTCATTCTCAAAATTGCTCAAGAACAAAACCCTAGGTGTTTAAATTTCAAATCAAGAACTCAAGAACACACCATCAATTTTCCATAATTCAGGCACTAAGGTATGTGAAGTGTTTATCCAAGGGTTCCTTCCACCCTTAGAGTCCATGAAACTATTTTTAAACATCAAGTATATGAAATTCATGAATTACATGTTGGGTTTAATAATATTTGTTTATAATGATTAATTGGGTTTCAAATCCATGTTTCATGATAAATTTTATGTGGGGTTAATTGATTTATATGTGTTATCATGTGAAATAATGCTAAAGCCTTCAAATTGTGAATTTGGTAGTTGGAATTGTGTTCTCACATGTTGATTAGTATTATGTGCATATTTTATGCCTTTCGAGTGATTGATGAATTAAGCATGTGGGTTGAATAGTGAAATTATATCATGTTAGCATGTAATCAAGTTCATGTCATGTAAGTGTTTGTTGAAATACCCCAATGAATGACTAATGATCAAGTAATTGCCTACATATTTCAAGTTTATGCCATGTCTCTTAATATATGCTATCGAGTCCTGGGGGTACTTGTACCAGACAATTTAGCTGTTTATCTAGAGTCATGGTTAGTCATAGAACGGTACCAGTCATGTCACTATCAGTAGTACTCTTAGTCAGTCACAGAACTCAAAAAAAACTCAGTAGACTCAGTATTAGTCCGGTCTAGTTCAGTACTTAACCCAGACCTCAGTAAACTCAGTTAGCTAACAAAATTCAGTAGTATTCCATCAGTCAATGAAACTCAGTGAATCTAGTTCAATTCAGTTAAATAGTATTATTAGTAAAAGTTTCATCCAGCCTAGTACAGACTAGAAATCAGTTCAGTGTCTATTCAATTGGGAGTAGGATTCAGCACCGAGTGAGCCCAAGGATGGGGGCATTTCTGTCAGCGTAGGTTGAAATATCTTCTTGCCAGATACTGTGAGGGTTGATACATCTCATTTGAGTTTTTCTACCAGCGAGGATTGATGGAAGAACTTCCTATCAGAGAGGGTTAACCCACGGCTTGTCTCTACCCGTGGTACGATATTGACACCCTTCCAACTGGTGTTATAGGTTAGACCCCAATAAGATTAGAGAGGGGCATGTCAGTTAGATGATTACCTCCCACAGTCTCAGTTTTAGTTTCAGTCTCGGAATAGAACTCAGTTTAGTTCTATAGATTCAGGACTATCAGATGTAGTTACCCAGTTCAATACGGAACTCATTATAGTTCTATAAAATACAGGCTGTCAGATATAGTCGTTTAGTTATCAGTAATTCAGTATCAGTTATTAGGATACTTGTAGCCTCAAATCTTTCATTTACCACTAATAGGATTTTGTCAATGGTCCTTAAATCATTAAAAGTGGAACCCAACAATCTGCTACGATTTGTTGTATTATGAAGTCAATCAGCGTATTCTTTTATGGTTTTACTTTTCTTCATCATTTCCATCTCAAACTCACGTACTAGATTCAATACTTGCATCCCTCGAATCCTTTAATCTCCTTCATACTCAATCTTAAGATAATCTCATACCTCTTTTGTTAAGTTTAGAGACATGATACGAGTGAAGACATTAGATGAAACTATAGTAAATAAGCATATCTTTGCCTTTGAATTCCTGGTTTACTTTTCCTTGTGAGTTTTAATTTATACCACTATGGTCTTGTTTGGATAGAGAGCTATCTCGTTTTATCTTTGACAACCTCCCAAAGATTCAAAGCTTTTAGATATGTCTGCATTCTAACTGCCCAGATTTGATAACTTTCTCCATCGAAAGGTAGTGGTTCCATTGAAGAAAAAAATGCTTCCCCGTTCATGGTGTCCTCTGAATCTGATTGATTTGCACACCCATAGGTCCCTCAAGTTAAAGTTTTGATGCCAGTTGTTGGTTTTATACTATTAAGGGAAACAAGCAGCAAGGAAAGCCAAAATCTAGTGGCTGGAAATAAAGATGGAGTTAAAAGAAGAAGAGACTCAGAGAGATTTTTTTCTTTTCAGGTTAACGTAACATACTTTATTGATTAATCAGATCCTAACTTAAATAGTCCCTATTACAACTAAAAATAGGTTAAACTTAACATAAGAAAAACCTATTTGCCACAAAAACTAGCAGAAACAACTAATAGTTTCCAACAAAATATAGCAATCCCAATTTGAATAGGTGTCATATGAAAAAAATGGAGAAAAAAACAAGAAAAAGTCATGCATTCTTAAACCAACTTTCAACAGAATCTAGAATGTAAATAATCCACATAACTGATAGTCTGTCATTTTTCTTGTCAGTGCAAGTTCTTTTCTTTATAACCTTGGTGTTCGAGTCAGCTCACCCTAACAATTTCACAAGATCCTTGTAAACACAAGTCGTTCCTTGTATATAAATATGGAAAGAAGTTAATAATAGCCTAGCCGGATTTCCTCTGATTCATAATTAAAGGAAGTAACATATTTAATATAGGCTTAACTACTATATAGACGGCTGAAAACACGTAAATTTTATATTTAATAAAATATTTTAGTTAATAATTGAGGTTTTCATTTAAAACATGACTTAGTAAGTGCCTAGATAAAATATTCAACATATTTAAAGGCTCGTAATGTATTAGGGCTAATATATATCATGTGCCATCATAGTTAGCATAGAACAACTTAATCCTTTTTAGGGAACTTGGATTAAAACAATATTAGGATTACTTTGAGGGTGTAGGCACTTTTAGCAAACATCATCAAGTTAAGTGCTTCATAAATAATTTGTCATTGGTGCTTTTCTCTACATTCTGATAAGAAAAAGTAACAAATTTCAATGGAATGAATCAAAGAATCCACTAAATGCCACTCACTTCAGATTTTCTCATGGAAAGAAAAGTTAATGAAGAATCAGATTTCACAATCCAAAGGGTTATGCATGTTTGTAACCACAAGTACATTCATGACACTTCGGCGTGGTGAGTGCGGCAGCTGCTGTTCTAAGTACGGCTAAACAATTGAGGAAAAGATGTTTTCTTTTGTAATTCCTTATGATCTGTCAAAACTACAAAATAGAGAAGCGTTATTAGATACATTGCTCGTTTCTGCTACTCTTCAGTTTCTGCCACAAACTATTAAAAAGTTGGTGGAAGATATCGCTTACCGTCTTTTCACTTAGTTTCAAGATTCTCAAGCTTTACTTCCACCGCCACGGCCAACATATATAATCATCGTTGAAATCTCCTTGACTTGCTATATTAATTTTACTGATAAAATTGATATTGACCTTTCCCTCAATTTCATAAGGCATCCTCCAGACATCCCATTGTATTATCGATTTGAAAAGGAAGAGAGGGTTTTGACCATACACAATGTGAATAATTCATGTGTTAAATACAGTGAGGATATACTCAAGTATCTTAACATATTAAGGGATTATACAAGTGAAGGTAGGATTCATCCAACGAAACCACCTACTGCGGTAGATGTAGCCAAAGAATTTATCAAAGTGAAGTGATGTTATGGATCTTGGTATCCAATTCCCGTCAATAGACTCAAAGGTCTAACAAATGAAACATTTCCAATTTGTTATGTGGAGTTCAAAGAAGAGAATGAAGTGATTACAACTTATTGTTCTCATGTTCTTAATATAAGGTATCTCCTTCCATAGCTACCTAAGAACAACACTTGCCCAACTTGTTGAGCTGTCTATCCATTTCATTGTTCGCCCTCTTTTCCAACATTTCATGTTTTCTCTATTGGCATTGACAGTCCAAAGAGGGAAAATAATGCAACAAATAGTCATCTCGACAAGTTGGGCAAGTGGAGTTCTTAGATAGCCATGAAAGGAGACACCTTATATCAAACGTGAGCGAACAATAAGTTGTAATCACTTTATTATCGCATTTAAGCTCCTCATAACAAATTGGACAAGTTTCATCTGTTAGACCATTGAGTCTATTGACAGGACTTGGACACCAAAATCTATAACATCGGTCAACTTTAACAAATCCTTTGGCTACATCTACCATAACAAGGGGTTTTGCGAGAAAAATCCCATCTTCACCTGTATATTCCCTTAATATGCCAAGATATTTAAGGATGTCCTCACTGTATTTATCACATGAATCATTTATATTAGGTATGGTAAAGTCCTCCTATTCCTTTTCAAACTAACAGTACAATGGGATGTCGAGAGGATACCTTTTGAAATTAGGGTAAACATCAAAATCAATTTTATCATAAGGATTGATGCAATGAGTCTAGGATATCTCAATAGTGATTATATACATTGGCCTTGGCGATGGTAGTAAAGCTTGTAAATCTTGAAACTCAATGAAAAGCAATAAGAGATATCGCCTGCCAACTTTTGGATAGATTGCGGTAGAAACTGCAGGATAGTGGAAACAAGTAGTGTACCGAATGATGCTTCTCTATTCTGTAGTTTTGACTGATGGGGATGATAGTAGAACACTTTTTTATCTCGATTCTATAGCTGTATTTTGAACAGTATCTATCATATTCACAAGACTGAAGCATCATGAATCTACTTCTAATTATGAACACACATAATCCTTCTGACTATGAAATTGGATTCCTCGTTGGCTTTTCGTTCCATAAGAAAAGACAAAGTGAGTCATAGTCAGCGGTTTCTACGATTCTCTCCATTGAGATATGTTGTTTTTTCTTATCATATTGTAGAGATAAGCCCTAATGATGAAATATATATCAAGTGCTTAACTTGATGACTTACCTAAAATTACTTACACGTAATCCTAATGTTGTTCTCCAAGTTCCCTAAAAAGGATTAAGTTGTTTAGGCAATATATATGATGCCAACTAGTATGGCGCATAATATATATTTGCCTTAATACATTGAGAGTCGTTTAAATATGTAGAATTTTTTTAGGCACTTAAACTAAGTCATGTTTTGAAGGGAAGTCCTGGAATAATTGGTAGAATTGTTGTCATATGGCCAAGAGGTCACAGGTTCAAACCTTGGAAACAACCTCCAAAAGAAATTCAAGGTAAGGTTGTGTACAATAGACCCTTATGGCCGGGCCCTTCCCCAGCAAACGCCATGCATAGCTAGAGCATTAGCGCACCGGGCTGCCCCTTTTACTTAAACTAAGTCATGTTTTAATCAAAGACCTCAATTCTTAAATAAAATATTTTAATTCAAAATTTTATGTTTAAATTTTGAAAAATAAAATTCATGTGTCTTCATTCGTCTATTCAGCACTAAACACCACAAAAATTATGTCATTTATTTAATTATACACATCAATCTCAAGTATAAAATGGCTAATTGAGGCGAACTCTCTTGACCAAGGTTAATCTTTAAATATGATCTATCCAATTTTTTCAATAGACTACTCACCTTTTCCTGTTAAATAATGCGTGAAAAACTTTACAAGCGCTATATATTTAGTATAGTTATACGAAGTAACACCATCTATAGGAATCAAGTAATGTTATATTCAAGCTACCATTCCAACTCAAGGGAGTTGATAGTGTCAGTTCATTTTAGCAATACTAACACTTATCTTCAACCATTACAAGTTCCAACAAAAAGATTTAGATAATTTGTAATATTTGATCAGTGAAATACACTACGCTCAGAGTTGACATATGGAAACAAGATGCAAACCTTATGTTATGGAACATTTCCTTTGCAATGAAGATATGAAGTCTTGCATTTCACATTCGCTTGCATCTTATATGGGGGGATTGATCTTCATGTAAGTTGGTTGTTTCCAATTCATTTAACCTTGAGAAAATGGTAAACAACAAGTATTAAGAATGCTTATATCATTATGCTAAGCAAACCTTGTCTCTAATGTATAGTTAATAATATGGAAGAAACAGAACAACCATTAACTGAATGCTTTAATATGAAAAAAATTATTTCGCCATCATATTAAAACTAGCCAACACACTATCTATCGCATGGAAAAATGCTTCAATGCAACATGATAGTACAAAAAAAATAATAAACAAAATACATGATTCAAACATTCGCCTCCGACATGTTATGTTTGCACTTACAATATTGACGGTCAAAAATAGGCGATTAATGTGAAGGATTAGACAGCTCGACAAGTTGGGAAAGTGTTGTTTTTGTATAGCCTAGCAAGAGACACCTTATAAACTCGTCTTTAAAGCATTCTTAAAAATGGGAGAGAAATGGGTTTTCAAATGGAAAGGGAAGGAAAAAGGGAGTTGGTGGATTTTGGGAGTGAATCCATGAGAGGGAAGAAGAGAAACAGGTAATCCTAACGTTTTTCTAATCCAAGTTCCTAATAAAAAGGATTTATTTATCCTATGCCAGCCATTTAGGATTTAACTTTTACGGATAATTAAAGTGAATGCTCTGGACCGAGGTTAATTTTAGAATATGCTCTGTCTCATTTAGTTTGGGTTTTAACTTTTACATCTTATTGAAGTGAATGTTCTTGACCAAGGTTAATTTTTAAATATGCTTTGTCTCATTTTTTTTATTTACTATAGTAAGTTAATATAGTCTGATATAAATATTAGGTAAGGATAAATTTTTTTCCTAAAATGAAAGCATAGTTTTTGTATTAAATAAAACAATCAGGGGTCATTTGGTTAGAAGATTTAAGGAAAATAATTATAAGACAAGAGTCGGATTATTTTATCCTTTTTATAGCTTCACCTACGTTAGCATCTAACGTTGTCGTGATTGAATTTATTTTTTGTAAACTCAACATGTGTGAATTTGCTTATATTTTTTCTGTCAAATCTGTAGGAAAATTTTATATTATTACTATAAGATCATAAGTAAATTAATAGATAATGGCGAATACTGTAGAAGAATAGTTGGACCACTATCCTCCATCGATAGCAATAACTTTTGAAGAAGACAAGATTTTCTACACCTTGAAGATCGTCCTTTATGGTGTTCTTTATCTAATATGCTTGATCATCCTTTAAGCCTTTGAAGTACCTTTCTGGAAAGGTGACTTTTCCAGAAAGTTGCCTTTTCTATACGTTTTCATCAAACTTCAAAAAATATCCATGGATTTCCTAAAGTTTCAATTAAACCTATACTAATAGATATCTACTTTTAAGTTCAAAAACTTTAATAATTTATTAGATCATAAATTGGGCTTCTTTACAGATAGAATATTTATTTATAATATATTAATATGTAAGTCCACAAATAGAAATGACTAACAATCTCTCACTTGGACCACATATATTTCTAAATAATCATACATAGATTAAATTTTAGTGCGCACAAATTTTTGCTATATTAATTTGAATATCTCAAAGCAATCTGGTCCATCGATACTACCAATATAGGATCAAAGTGATCATCATAACATATATTCAAAACTAAACTCATCAATGGTCACAAATATAAACAATACCAATAACATAGATCAAATACGAAAGTGACATGTAAAATGATCTAAGTCATGCCTATTTCTAAATGGTCCTATCTTATGACTTTAATAGTTCAAAATCACTTTTTTATACCTCATACAAAACTGCAGTAGAAAGTTAACATCTTTATTTTTTAGTGTTATCAACAAACACACGAAATTCATATATTTCATAAAAAAAACTTCACTCCGTAAAGAAAATAAATTTTAATTTATCAATAGAATAAATAAAATAACAAACTCCAACTAAAATGTCTCATCATTAAATTTTCCAACACCCATATGAGCCATATGCCCATGAAATACTTTACTTGGCAAATCCTTTGTACACGGATCCGCAATCATCAAGCTTGTACTAATATGCTCAATCAACACAAGACGACTCTTAACCTTTCTTTCACAATCAAAAACTTAATGTATATATGCTTTGACATTGATGAACTCCAATTGTTCTTCGAATATAGTTCTGTAGACTTACTATCAGAATGAATTTTTAGTGTTCTTTTGCCACCGATCATTTGCATTCCAGTGATAAAATTTCTTAGTCATATTCCCTGATTTGATGCTTTGTAGTAGGCCACAGATTTGACTTCAATTATAGAGGAAGCTATTAATGTTTATTCACACTTTCCCAAGAAATAGCTCATCCAGCCATCATGAAAACATAACCTGATATATATCTCCTACTATTAATAAATCCAGTAAAATCTAAAATGGAATATCCTATGATCTCCAAATGATCCAACCTACGATAAGTGAGCATGTAATCTTTAGTTCTTCGGAGATACCTACTCGTTTTGCATCTTTTCATTGATCTATTTTCGGATTACATAAATATCACCCCAACATTCGCACTATGTATGCAATATAAGGACGCATACAAACTTGTGCATACATGAGACTTCTTAATTACTGATGCATATGGATTTTTATCCAATCTCATTCTTCTGTATGTCCAAATTTAGGCATTAGCACAAACTAAATTTATCACCTTTTGTTATAGGTGCATCGACTGGAGCACAATTTTGCATGCCAAATCTACTTAGTACCTTATCAATGAAAGTCTTTTGTGATAGTCTAAGAATGTTTCTAGTTCGATCCCTATGGGTCTCTATTCCTAAAACAAAGGACGTTCCACCAAGATTTTTCATTTCAAATTTACTAGATAGAAATTTCTAGGTTTCATGCAATAAACCTACATCATTGTTTGCAAATAGAATGCCATCTACATAGGATAGCAAATTTTCTCCCATTGAACTTGAGATATAGTATTTTCATTAAAATCAAAAAAGATTATCACCTTATAAAACTCCTGGTACCATTGCTGGGATGCTTATTTTAAACCATATATGGACTTTATAAGTATACATATAGGGTTCTTTGAATCTTGAGACTCAAAGGTTTATTGTTGCATTATGTATATCGTTTCTTCAATGTCTCCAATGAGAAATAGAGTCTTTACGTCTATTTGATGTAGCTGTAAGTCAAAATAAAATACAAGTGTCATAATGATTTTAAAGGAGTCTTTCGATGAAATATGCAAAAAGTCTCTTTAAAATCTATGCTTTTCTTTTGAATGAATCCCTTAGACTCTAGGAGTGATTTATATCTTTGGATATTACAATTATACTCCATATTTTGGACTAGAATAAAAATCCGTCATTCCTATGCGTGGATGTTTCAAAAGCCTCAAATCCTATATAAATTTAGTGTGTTAATAAATTATATAGTGTGGGAATCTATTTGATCATGAATTTATATCATAGAGGTCCTATAACTAGAGTACAAGTTGAAAGCTTGCCTATCGTTCAAGTTTCAGTGAGCATCAAAACTTGGGTCAAATTCAATCGACCATAACTCATTGTATATGATGAAATGGGTGGTTTACTATATATAAAATGAAATCTCTTTGAATTAGCTTTCCAAATATACCAATTTCATCTAAATTCGATATCAGAGCAAATAGTTATGCCTATTTTACTCAAGCATATCAGGCTAGAAACAGTGTGACGACATTCATGATAGCTCATCACATTTGTGGCGTCCTATCATGAAGGTCGTCATCCTTAGGCAGAAACCAGCTCCTAAGTGACGACATTCGTGATAGCTTATCACATTTGTGACGCCCTATCACGAAGGTTGTCAGCCTTAGACAGAAACCAGCCCCTAAGTGACGATATTCGTGATAACTTATCACATTTGTAATGCCCTATCACGAAGGTCATCAGCTATGATTTTCAGCAACTGAGAAATTATTTTATAAGAATATTTTAATCTTTTCCTTCACCTTCCATGACTTATAACCCTAAAGAGGCGTAAGTTTTCCCATTTTTCTTCAATTAAGCATCTTAAAAACCCTCTCTTACACTCTCAACCAAAATATTAGGGTTTCATTCAAACTTATCTCTCAAAAGCAATATTCAAGCCTTTTTCCAAGATAATCAAGAATTAAGTTTTCCAATCCAAGAACTCTCCAACAAATCATCAAGGTTTTCTTTCTAAGGTATGCATGTGTTCATTCATGGACTTCTTTCATCCATGAAGTTCAAGAACCTTTTTCTAAAACTATATATTATGGTTTTCATGTTATGAATGGATTGTTGATCAAGTTTATGTGTTGAATGATGCCAAGATAGAATCTTTATGTGTTATTATGAATCTACGACATCATATGTGTTGAAAACATATAAGTTTGATTATTTATGATGAGTAATTGTATGATTTACACCTATGCCTAAGTTGTGCATGTAAGATGTTTGATAAAATACCTAAGAGACTAGAAATCATGCATTATAGCTAAATTGTGACTAAGGGAAGGATTCATGATAGGCCTCTATGATTCAATGTCATCCATGTTGATAATGTGTCTTGTGAAAACTATTGGATTACTCGTGAACTAGTCTTATGGAATTATGCTATGCTTACTTGCAAAACCCACTCATGTACAAGATGTAGAATACCAATGTACTTCATGAAATTTCCCAAGTTATGATATTATGGATTGTAGTTGTAATATGTAATGAGGATGATATTGAAACCTATGAAAGTATATACATGTTGTATGAAATTCCCTTCCATGAAATAGATTGTTGAGAACCATGCTTAGTATGAAATCCCTTATTTATGATATTGTGGATTATGTACTCTACTCTTATGATCAAGTCAGTCATGTGTGTTAGTTTTCTTTCATCGAGTCCTAGGGTTACTTGTACCTGAAAAATATAGCTATGTGCCTAGAGCCATGTCATGTTTTCATGATACTCTCAATCAAGCCATGATCTATAGAAATCAGTCAGTTATGTGACTCTGAAAAACTCAGTAATCTCAATAGTTCAGTATTCTCAGTAATCTCAGTGCTCAATAACCTCAGTAATCATAGTAAATCTCAATAACTTTAGTACTCTTAATCAGTCCTCAGAACTCATTATAGTCCATCTGTCATCAGAATCCAGTAAACTCAATTTTAGCTTTGCTAAACAATACCACTTTTTTCAGTTCAGTTAATCAGTATCAGTTTAGCAAATCAGTTCAGTTAAGTTATTTAGTTCAGCTCAGTTATTCAGTTTAGTATCTTTCAGATGGGAGTAGGATTCAGCAACGAGCGAACTTAGAGTTGGGGGCTCACCCGCTAGAATAGGATTGAGATCCCTAGAGGCAATCCCTAAGTTCCAAAACTACGTTGCCAGCATAGGTATGAGATGTCACCCATTAGATAGGACTGACATACTCAGGGGTCACCCATTAACATACTTATATGTATAGGACTAATCCTAGGAGTCACCCACTAGATTAGGACTAACTCTACAACAGATGTCTTTACTAGTGGTGCGATACTGACACCCTTCAAGTCAGGCCAGAAATTAGACCCCAGTCAGCTTAGCCTGGGGCATGTCGGTTAGATGAACATATCCCAGAGTTTCAGTTACAGAATTAGGGCTTTCAGACACAGTCAACTCAGCTTAGAAGTACAGATTCAGTACTATTAGATACATTCAATGCTTATCATTATAAGTAGACTTCAAGATCACCTATTATCTAGGAATGATCTCAACTATGATTAATCAGTATCAGAATCATTAGATTTAAAGATCACCCGCTAGATAGGACTGATCTTAGATTTAGTTACTCCAAGTAGAATAGAACTTAGATAGTTCCATCAGAACTTAGACTGTCAGATATAGTTGCTCAGTATTGGTTATATCGATTAGTCCGATTATTACATTTATATTAGCTATATTAGTTGTCATAGCTAACATTACCAGTATTTAGTTTCAGGACTGTTACACACAGTCATTCAAACAAGTTCTTCATAATTTAAACTGTAAAAAATAGTTAATAATCAATTCAGTACCTCTGTAATAGTAAAGTCATGTTGTCAGCATTCAGACTCAGTAGTCAGCATCATCACGAGTTCAGTTATAGTTGTTTATACATATATGTATTCTTATGTTCATATTAGTTAGCATTGTTCATGAATATAACCCTTTGCATTTAGCCTACCTCACTCGTATACTCAGTATATTCAGACATATTGGCGCATTTGCGCTATGGTGCTTTCTTTTATGTTACATCATAGGTTCAGAGGCACAAGCTCCAAATCAACAGTAGCATTCCAGTGTTCAAAGCTTGCCGTGAGTCCTTCTCATTCGAGGATGATATGATTATTACTACATTTATTGTTCAGTTTTTAGATGGAGTTAGTTGGAAACATGTTCCTTCAACTCCTTATTCAGTTCAGTTAGAGGCTTTCAGACTAGATGTTAGATTAGATATTTAGATTTCATTATTTTTAGTATTTATGACTTGTTTTGGTATTGTTATACCTTTTTTAGACATTTTGTTATCAGACGTTTATTCAGTTCGAACCTTATGGCCTTTCATGCTCATGTTTCGGTATTTTATGATGTATTATATAGTATACAGGTACAGATATCAGTCATGGGTTAGCTTATGGTCCTTTGGGGTTATGAACACTGTATAGCATTTTGGTTCAAAAAATTGGGGTGTTACAAACTTGGTATCAGAGCCTAAGGTTCAATAGAGTCCTAGGAAGTCTGAAAGCCGCATCTAGTAGAGTCTTGTACATGCGTGTGTTGTGCACCACACTTATGTGCAGGAGGCTATGAGATGTTTTAGGAATAGTTTCCCTTCTTTTAGTATTCATGTCGTGCCAATGAGCATAATCTCAGTCTAATCCATATCTCGCTTTCTTCTATAGATATGCCTCCTAAAAGAAGAAATGGGAATCAGTCAGCCCTCAGCCCGAAGACCCTTTGGGCGATCATGTTTCTCATGTGGAGTTCAAGGCCGCATTCATCTCTCTTGCTTAGTCAATCCCTGCCCAGAATGAATGACCAGCTATAATTTTGGCTAACCCAATGGCTAATTCAGCTGCAGTTCGAATTCGGGACTTTACCTAAATGAATCATTCTTCCCTCATAGGGTCTAAGTCAGATGAGGACCCGCAGGAATTCCTAGATCAGGTTCAGAAGGTGATAGATGTTATAGGGGTTACTATTATTCAGAGTGCTGAGTTAGCCGCATACCAATTACAAGATGTCGCTCATACTTTGTACAAGTAGTGAAAGTTAGAAAGGTTAGAATATCCAGGCCCTATAGAGTGGGAGAAGTTTGCCTCTATTTTTCTTGATAGATTCTTTCCACTAGAGCTTAGAGAAGCTAAAGTACTAGATTTTATCTACCTCAGGCAGGGCAGTATGACGGTAAAGAAGTATTCTCTCAAGTTTACTTAATTAGCCAGATATGCCTCTCATATGGTTACAGACGGTAGAGCTAAGATGAGTAAGTTCATGTCGGGGGTGAATGATAGTATGGTAAATGAGTGCAGATCTGCCATGTTGAATAGTGATATGACTTTAGCCAAACTTATGACACATGCTCAGCAGATAGAGGAGTAGAAGATTAGGATGAGAGAGAGACAAAGTAAGAGAGCAAGGATAGGTAGTTTCATCTTTGCTCAGCCTAAGACAAAGGGTGGTAACCGTTCTAAGCATAGTCAAAAAATTTCAGTCCCAGCTCTATCTTCAGCTAGTGTACCAGTACCTAAGTCCATAAATGACCATCATGATGGAGCGCTAGGCTCCAAGTCCTAAGGTAGTGAAAATAGAGGTCTTACTTATCCGCTTTACGAAGAGTGTGGTAAGAATCATCTAGAGTGTGGTCAGCTTATCAGTACTTTCAATCATGCATTCACGTATCATATCAGTTATATAATCATGCATCAGATATACATGGATTCAACTTATCAGTTCAGCATCAGATATGCATTCCCAGTTTGAGAAACTCAATTTATCGGAACACTCAGTCCTACATTCATAAATCAGCTATCCATGCATCAGATATGTATGTACAGTTGATATGCTTAATTTTCAGTCTTTTCAGCCATGAAATCATGATCAGTCATTCATGCTATATATTCATGTAAGTTGTCTTTTCTCTCATTTTAGCCAGTAACATTCGAGGATGAATATTTCCAAGGGGAAAATATTGTAATACCCCACATTTTGGACTAGAATAAAAATCCATCATTCCTATGCGTGGATATTTCAAAAGCCTCAAATCCTATATAAATTTAGTGTGTTAATAAATTATGTAGTATGGGAATCTATTTGAGCATGAATTTATATCATAGAGGTCCCCTAACTCAAGTACAAGTTGAAAGCTTTCCTATCGTTCAAGTTTTAGTAAGCTTCAAAACTTAGGTAAACTTTAATCGACCATAACTCATTGTATATGATGAACTGGGTGATTTACTATATATCAAATGAAATCTCTTTGAATTATATTTCCAAACATACCAATTTCGCCTAAATCTGATATCGGAGCAAACATTTATACCTATTTTACTCCAGTATGTCAGGCTGGAAACAGTGTGATGACATTCATGATAGCGTATCACATTTGTGACGCCCTATCACTAAGGTCGTCAGCCTTAGGCAGAAATTAGATCCTAAGTGATGAAATTCCTAATAGCTTATCATATTTGTGATGCCCTACCACGAAGGTCGTCAGCCTTACGCAGAAACCAGCCCCTAAGTGACGACATTCGTGATAGCTTATCACATTTGTGATGCCCTATCAAGAAGGTCATCAACTATGATTTTCAGCAACTGGGAAATTATTTCATAAGGGTATTTTGGTATTTTCCTTCACCCTCCACAACTTATAACCCTAAAGAGGCATAATTTTTCCCATTTTTCTTCAGTTAAGCATCTTAAAAACCCTCTCTTACACTCTCAACCACAAGATTAGGGTTTCCCTCAAACTTATTTCTCAAAAGCAAGATTCTAGCCTATTTCTAAGATAATTAAGAGTTAAGTTTCCCAATCCAAGAAATCTCCAGCAAATCATCAAGGTTTCCTTTCTAAGGTATGCGTTTGTTCATTCATGGACTCCTTTCGTCCATGAATTTCAAGAGCCCATTTCTAAAACTATATATTATGGTTTTTATGTTATGAACGGATTATTGATCATGTTTATGTGTTGAATGATGCCAATATATAATCTTTATGTGTTATTATGAATCTATTACATTATATGAGTTGAAAACATGTAAGTTTGATTATTTATGATGAGTAATTGTATGATTTACACCTATACCTAAGTTGTGCATGTAAGATGTTTGATAAAATACCTAAGAGACTAGAAATCATGCATTATAGCTAAATTGCGACTAAGGGAAGGATTAATGATAGGCCTCTATGATTCAATGCCATCCATGTTGATAATGTGTCTTGTGAACACTGTTGGATTACTCATGAAATAGTCTTATGGAATTATGCTATGCTTACTTGAAAAACCCGCTCATGTACAAGATGTAGAATACCCATGTACTTCATGAAATTCCCCAAGTTATGATATTATGGATTGTGGTTGTAATATATAATGAGCATGATATTGAAACCTATGCAAGTATATACATGTTGTATGAAATTCCCTTCCATGAAATAGATTGGTTAGAACCATGCTTAGTATGAAATCCCTTATTTATGATAACGTGGATTATGGACTCTACTCTTATAATCAAGTCAGTCTTGCGTGTCAGATTCCTTCCATCAAGTCCTAGGGTACTTGTACACAAAAAATATAGTTGTATGCCTAGAGCCATGTTATGTTTTAATAATACTCTCAGTCAAGCCATGATCTATAGAAATCAGTTAGTCATGTGACTCAAGAAAACTCAGTAATCTTAGTAGTTCAGTATTCTCAGTAATCTCAGTGCTCAGTAACCTTAGTAATCACAGTAAATCTCAGTAACTTTAGTACTCTTAATCAGTCCTCAGAACTCTCTATATTCTATCTGTCATCAGAATCCAGTAAACTCAGTTTTAGCTCCTTTAAATAATACCACTATTTTTAGTTTAGTTAATCAGTATCAGTTCAGCAAATCAGTTCAATTAAGTTATTTAGTTCAGCCCAGTTATTCAGTTCAGTGTCTTCCAGATGGGAGTAGGATTTAGCATCGAGTGAACCTAGGGATGGGGGCTCACCCGCTAGAATAGGACTGAGATCCCTAAAAGTAATCCGTAAGTTTCAGAACTACGTTGCCAGCGTAGGTATGAGATATCACCAATTAGATAGGACTGACATACTCGGAGGTCACCCGTTAGCACATTTATATATATTGGACTGATCCCAGGAGTCACCCACTTGATTAGGAATGACTCCACAACAGATGTCTTTACTGGTGGCGCGATACTGACAGCCTTCCAATCAAGGAAGAGATTTTACCCCAGTCAGCTTAGCTTGGGGCATGTCGGTTAGATGAACACATCCCATAATTTTAGTTACAGAATCAGGGCTTTCAAACACAGTCAACTCAGCTTAGTAGTACAGATTCAGTACAGTCAATGCTTATTATTGTAAATAGACTTCAAGATCACCCATTAGCTAGGACTGATCTCAACTATGATTAATCAGTATTAGAATTATTAGATTTAAAGATCATCCGCTAGATAGGACTAATCTCAGACTAAGTCAAATCATCCTTATTATAGTATACTCATGATCACCAGATAAATAGGACTGATCTTAGATTTAGTTACTCCAAGTAGAACGAAACTCAGATAGTTCCATCAGAACTTAGACTATCAGATACAGTCTCTCAGTATTGGTTATATCGATTAGTCTGATCATTACATTTATATCAGCTATATCAGTTCTCGTAGCTAACGCTCCTAGTATTTAATTTCAGGACTGTTAGACACAGTCATTCAAACCAGTTCTTCATCATTTAAAATGTTAGAAATAGTTAATAATCATTCAGTACCTCTGTAACAGTAATGTCATGTCATCAGCATTCAGACTTAGTAGTCAGCATCATCGTGAATTTAGTTATAGTTGTTTATGCATGTATGTATTCTCACATTCATATTAGTTAGCATTGTTCATGCATATAACCTTTTGTATTTAGCCTACCTCACTCGTATACTCAGTACATTCCATTCATACATACTGACGCATTTGCGCTATGGTGCTTTTTTTTATTTTACACCATAGGTTCAGAGGCACGAGCTCCAAATCAGCAGTAGTATTCTAGTGTTCAGAGTATGCAGTGAGTCCTTCTTATTCGAGGATGATATGATTATTTTTACATTTATTATTCAGTTGCTAGATAGAGTTAGTTGGATACATATTTCTTCAGCTCCTTATTCAGTTCAGTTAGAGGCTTTCAGACTAGATGTTAGATTAGATATTCAGATCTCATTATTTTCAGTATTTATGACTTGTTTTGGTATTGTTATACCTTTTTCAGACATTTTGTTATCAGACGTTTACCATTTTGAACCTTATGGCCTTTCATGTTCATGTTTCAGTATTTTATGATATATTATGTAGTATACAAGTACAGATATCAGTCATGAGTTAACTTGTGGTCCTTCGGGCTCATGAGCACCGTGTAGCATTCTGGTTCAGAAAATTGGGGTATTACAATTACCTTTTGAATCATGTTTGATTTTTATAATCCATTTATAATTAATAGTTTTGATCCCTGTGGTAACTCAAAAAGATCTCTAACGTCTTTGTCTTTCATAAACTTCAACTTAGCTTTCATGGCTTTGATCCACTTAGCAGAATTTCAACATAATTTTGCTTAACTAACGGTTATGCAATCATCTTCAAATCCCATGTCAAAATCATATTCTTGAATATAATTAACATAATCAACTGAAATTGCATTTCTCCTTTCTCTAATAGACCTTCTTTTAGGCACTTTAACTTGAGGTTGTTGAATGTGAGGTAATATCATTGTGTGTTCTCCAATATCTTGATTTAATGGTTGAAACACATTTGGTATAGTCAGATAATCATTTTCACTATAATTGATATTATCAAATTCCTCTTCAAAAATTTAATTTTTTAATAAATTCCATTATAATCAATATCCTTAATAAATTCTGCTTTTCCTATTTTTAAAAAAATCTATTTGAGGAGTCGTAAAACTTAGAACCTATTGATCTTTCCAAGTAACCAACAAAGTAGCAACTAAAAGATCTTGAATCCATATTCTTTTCATTAGGCTTTTAAGGCCTTGCTTTGGTCGGACATCCCAGACATGCAGGTGCCTAATACTAGGCTTCTTACCAGTCCATAACTTGTATAGTGTAAGACTCCATTAAAGTTCTAGTCTAATTCGGTCATATATAGCATGAAAAGAGGTCCCAGACATACAAAATTTAGGTAAGTATAGACACTTAGTTTTTTTTGGGCTCGATATTTCAATGACTTTATTTTCGACCTTTCTAACCTTGGATTGTTGATTTTTTAGTTGATTCATGACCAGGGATATTAATAGGTCATGTCGAGTAAGTTTTAGAATTTTTGGACTTGCGATAAGCTCGCGATGCAAGATCCAATCCCTATTTTTGGGAGTCGTGTCGTGAGGTCTATTTCTCATTTCTGGGTGTCGTGATGTGAGGTCCATTCCCCATTTTTGGGAGTCTCACCTTGAGGGTCATTTACATAGGAAAAGAGGCCTTGGGGCAGTTTAGTCCTTTTTCCCTCACCCAAATCATCTAAAACACAAAATTAAACACCAAATAGGGTAAATTGCATTCATTATTCACTCAATTCTGTCCAAGAACAAGCCCTAGTTTCATCAAGCTAAAGAATCAAGTCTCAAGAATTCACCACAATCTTCATAAAATTAATAATCAAGGTATGTTAGGTGTTCATCCTTAGGTTTCCTTCCACCCTTGGAGTTCAAGAACCTTTTTAAAAACTATGAGTTTATTGATTCATCAATTTACATATGCAAATTTGGGTTGTATTTATGTTTGTGTTGTTGTATGGGTTTCAATTCAAGATTTTGTTATGATTTTCATGAACCTAAGATTGTATGTATGTTGATTGATGTAATTCCCATATTACAATCCTTGAAATTGAAAGTTTAAGTTGTAGTCATGATGTTTATGTGTTGTTCATTATTATGTATAACAATCATGCTCCCCAAGTGTTTGATAGAATGTCCATGTGAATTGAATAATGTAATCATGACATGTTAGTGTGTGTTCTTATTCATGTATAAGTTCATGGACTTCAAGTGTTTCGCAAATTGCCTTAGCGAATGAATTGTAAACAATTGACTATCGTTATGCTTTCAAGAAATACTATGTTTTACCTTTATGCTATCGAGTCCGGGGGGTATTTATTACCTGAATTCTAGTTGTTTACTTAGTCACAGTAGAAATAGAATAGACCCAGTAAAAAGGTTCAGGAATAGTAGTACCTAGTCAGTAACAGAATCAGTGAACTCAGTCTAGTTCAGTCAGTCAACACGATCAGCGTCAGTTTAGTCAAGCTTAGTATAATCTAGTGATCACTGTCTATTCAGTTGGGAGTAGGATTCAGAACTGAGCGAACCCAGGGATGGATTGGGGTATTCTTTCCATTTGAGGATTTGACCCTTATTAGCAATCCCTTTATTACAAATCTATGTAGCCAGCGTAGGGTAAGACATCCTCTTGCCAGACTAGAATTGACGCAACCATATACATGATTTATGAGTCTTCCTACCAGATTAGGGTTGACCCAGCTTTGTTAGTACCCTTTGGAAAGGTGCTAACACCCTTCCAACTGGGGTCACAGGTTGGACCCCAACTCAGTTTATAATCAGGGTATGTCACTTAGATGAATACTCCCACTGTTATAGTTTTAATTTCAGACTCAGTATAGAACTCCGTTTAGTTCTACAGAATCAAGACTGTTAGAAATAGTCACCCAGAGTTATCAATAATACAATTATCAGTAAACTCAGATATCAGTCACTTAGTTATCAAAACACAGTATTTAGTTTTAGTATGATCTCAGTTATAGTATACGTGTACATGCACAGTCTTGTATAATCAGTATGTACAGCAGTTTTAGTTACCCATGTACTCTCATTCAGTTATATACATATTATTTAGTCAGTTATTGTTCATGCGTATGAATCGATGTATATCATCCTACCTCACTTAGCATACCAGTACATTCAAAGTACTGACTCATACTCTTTCTTTTGCGCTATGATGTATCATATCATAGGTTCAGACGCACAGGCTCCTGATAGTACCTAGCAGCTCAGGTTATCAGTAGCAAATACAGTGGTAAGTCCTCATATTTCAAGGACAGATTTATTTATATCATTATTCTAGCTAGTTTAGTATTTGGAGTTAGTTGGGGACTTGTCCTATCAACTCCACATTTAGACAGTTCAGTCAGAAGCTTTTGAGACTAGACTATTTCATATAGATATTTAGTTTTTCAGTAATACTATCAGTATTAAATATTTATTTTAGTATTTAGATTATGAACCTTATTTCATTTCAACCTAACTTTTGTATTATTTTAGAATTATTATTCAGTGCTCACATCAGGTACCAGTTATGGGTTAGCTTGTTATCCTTTGAGATTGTAAGCACTGTGTGACGTCTAGGGAATAGACTCAGGGTGTTACAAACTTGGTATCAAATCCTAACATTCTAAAAAGTCCTAGGGAGTCTGAAAACCGCGCCAAGTAGAGTCTTGCGCATGGGTGTGTAGTGTGCCACACTTATGGACAAGAGGCTATGAGGTATTTTAGGAAAATTTTCCCTTCTATCAGTATTTATGTCATGAAAGTGAGCATGAGCTCAAGTTAAAATCTCTATCTAATTCAAGTTTCTCTTCTATTTACAGAATATGCCTCCCAAAAAAACTAACAAAAGAAGAACTGAAATTCAGCCAGCACCTCCGCCCATTCAGGCAGATCCTCTAGATGAGCATGTTTCTCAAGTAGAATTCAGAGCATCTTTTACCACTCTAGCCCATTCTATAGCAACCCAGAATGAATGCCCAGCTGCTATTTAGGCCAACCCAATGGCCAATACTGCTGCAGCTAGAATTTGGAACTTCACCCAAATGAACCCTCCATTATTTATAAGGTCTAAGTCTGAAGTGGACCCACAAGAATTCCTTGACATGGTATATAAGGTAATAGATATTATATGGGTAACCTCTAGTGAGAGTGTTGAGGTAGCTGTATATCAGTTGCAGGATATGGCTCATACATGGTTTCAGCAATGAAAGGCAGATAGGGCTGCAGATTCAGGGCCTATATAATAGGAGAAATTTGCTACTACCTTTCTATATTTGTTTTTTTT
Source organism: Capsicum annuum (assembly GCF_002878395.1). NCBI lineage: Eukaryota > Viridiplantae > Streptophyta > Magnoliopsida > Solanales > Solanaceae > Capsicum > Capsicum annuum. The sequence continues at coordinate 25,279,187 of NC_061119.1, forward strand.
TATTGGATTTGAGGGAAGATAAGGTGTTAGAATACATTAACTTGAAGTAGGGCAGTATGACAGTGAAGAAGTACTCTCTCAAGTTTGCTCAGTTATCCAGATATGCTCCTCATGTGGTAGTTGATAGCAGATCTAAGATGAGTAAGTTTGTGTCTGGGGTATCCAACAGTATGGTTAAGAAGTTTAGGACTGCAATGCTAATTAAAAAAATGGACTTGGCAAGGTTAATGGTCCTTGCTCAACAGATAGAGGAGTAAAATACTAAGAAGAAAGAGAATGAGAGTAAGAGGTCTAGAATAGGTAGCTTTAAAAGGTCTAGAATAGGTAGCTTTAACTTCATTCAGTGTAAGTTAGAGGGTAGTGATCATTCTCAGTTCTACCCAAAATCTTTAGTTCCATCTCCATATTCAGCCAGTGTTCTAGTGCCTAAATTCAGAAATGGTAATAAGGATATGGCGTCAGGCTCTAAATCTCAGGGTAGTATTAGCAATGCCTGACCAAATCCTGTTTTTATGGCAGAGACCATTAGGGTGTCTGCAGTACTGGAAGTGATGTATGTTTTGGATGTAGAAAGCAGGACATAGAGTCTAAAAGTTTCCTCAGGTGGGTTTGCAGAGTCAGTATAATCATCCCCCAGCTCAGTCAGGTCGCCCATCTCAGCAGGGTGCCACTTCCAGTGCCACTAGTTGGTAACGCCCAAACAGACTTTATATACTTCAGCCCCTACGGGATTAGAAAAGTTCCCCTGATATGGTTATTGGTATGTTACAAGTTAATCATTTACCTGTTTATACTTTCTAGATCTAGGAGTCTCTTTGTCTTTTATAACTCCATATATAGTTGTTAACATCAGAGTTAGTCCCAAAACCCTAGCAGAGCCCTTCTCAGTCTCTACCCCAATGGATAAGTCTATCACATCCCGGCGGGTATACGGGAACTGTCCGATTGTGGTATCTCAGAAAGTTAATTCAGCAGACCTAATAGAGTTAAAGATGACTGATTTTTTATGTCACTCTCGGCATATATTGGCTTCATTCATTCTATGCTTCAATTGATTATAGAAACATAGTTGTCCATTTTCAGTTTCCAAATGAACCTGTCCTAGAATTGAGGGGTAGTACTTCAGCACTTAAGGGCCATCTTGTTTCACACCTTAGAGTGAGAAAAATGATATGCAAGGGGTGTATCTATCATCTCATTTAAGTTAAAAACTCTAGTTCCAATTCTCCTAATATTGAGTCAGTTTCAGTAGCATGTGAATTTTCAAGATGTATTTCCCAAAGATCTTCCCGGAGTTCCTCCCGAGAGGGAAATTGACTTTGGAACAGACCTTCTTCTCGATACTCAACCCATCTTTATTCTTCCATATATAATGGCTCGAACCGAAATCAAAGAGTTAAAGGAGTAGTTGAAGGATCTCCTAGATAAGGCATTCATCAGGCCCAGTATTTCTCCATAGGGCACACCTATTCTATTCGTATAAAAGAAAGATGATTATGTTAGAATGTGTATAGGCTACCATCAGTTGAATAAAGTCATAGTAAAGAACAAGTATCCTCTTCCCATAATTGATGACTTGTTTGACCAACTTTATTGTGCCAGTTACTTTTATGAGATAGACCTCAGATCAGCCTATCATCAGCTCAAAGTCAGAGAATGTGACATTTTGAAAATAGCTTTCAGAACTCGGTATGGTCACTTTAAATTCCTAGTCATGTCATTTGGTCTTTCCAATTCCCCAACAGCTTTCATGGACTTGATGAACCGCGTGTTCAAGCAGTACTTAGACATGTTTGTCATAGTCTTCATTCATGATATTCTTGTTTACTCCCGCAGTGAAAGTAATTATGCAGACCATCTCAAAATAGTATTATAGACTCTCAAAGCACATCAGTTGTTCACCAAATTTAGTAAGTGTGAATTTTGTCTAAGGTCAGTATCTTTCTTTGGTCATATAGTTTCCGGTAATGGTATTAGAATGGATCCTCAAAAGACCAAAGCAGTGAGAAACTGGCCTAGACCCATCTTTCCATTAGATATCAGGAGTTTCTTGGGTTTGGCTGGTTATTACCAATGGTTTTTTGAAGTATTTTTGTCTATTGCATCCCCCATGTCCATATTGACTCAGAATAAAGTCAAATTCCAGGTCAGATTCTTATGAGAAGAGTTTTCAGGTGTTGAAGACTTGGCTCACTACAGCCTCAATTCTGAATTTGCCCGATGGTTTAGAAGGATTTATTGTATATTATGATGCTTCCATATTTGGTTTGGGGTGCATTTTTATGCAAAAGGGTAAAGTTGTGGCCTATGCCTCTAGACAGCTTAAGTCCCATGAAAAGAATTATCTCACCTATGATCTTGAGTTAGCAGTTGTAGTATTTTCCTTAAAGATTTGGAGGTTCTATTAGTATGGGGTACATGTTGGTGTGTTCACAAACCATAAAATTTTACAGTGTGTATTCTCTCAAAAAGAATTGAAATTGCATTAGTGAAGGTGGTTAGAGTTGTTGAAAGACTATGACATGAATGTTTTGTATCATCCAGTCAAGGCCAATGTAGTGGCTGATTCTCTCAATAGATTGTCCATGGGTAGTGTTGCTCACGTTGAGGATGGTAAGAAGAAGTTAGTTCAGGAAGTTCATCAGCTTGCCAGGTAGGGTGTTCATTTGGTTGATTCAGCTGATGGTAGTGTTTGGGTTCAGAATAGTTTGGAATCATCTTTGGTTTCTAAAGTAAAAGAATAGCAGGACAGAGATCCCATTTTAGTTATATTGAAAGAGTTAGTAAGAGATCAAAAATTAGAGGTTTTCTCCCAAGGGGGGATGGTGTGTTGCATTTCTAGGGTAGACTATGTGTACCATATGTGGAAGGCGTGAGGCAGCAGATTCTTGTAGAAGCGCATGGTACGCGTTACTCAATTCACTTATGGACCACTAAGATGTACTGTGATTTGCGGGAAGTATATTGGTGGAGTGGGATGAAGGGGGCCATTGTAGAGTTTGTATCTAAGTTCTTAACATGTCAATAGGTTAAGATCGAGCATCAGAAGCCTAGTGGGTCTATGAAGGAGTTCAATATTCCCACTCGAAAGTAGGAGAAAGTGAACATGGACTTTGTGATGGGTTTGCCTTAAACTCGTCGTCAGCATGATTTGATTTGGGTCATTGTGGACAGGATGATCAAATTAGCCCATTTCTTGTCAGTTCATACCTCTTACTCAGTCAAGGATTATACCAAGCTCTATGTTAGAGAGTTGTTTAGATTGCACGATGTCCCATTGTTCATCATTTCAGATAGAGATACGCAGTTCACCTTTTACTTTTGGAAAGCCTTACAAAAGGGTTTTGGTACCTAAGTTCACCACAGTACAACCTTTCACCCTCAGACAGATGGTCAAGCAGAGAGGACCAGTCAAACTTTAGAAGATATGTTAAGAGCGTGTGCCATCGAATTTAAGGGTAGTTGGGATGACCACTTACCTTTGATTGAGATTATGTATAATAACAGCTATCATTCCAGTATCCAGATAGCTCCATTTGAGGCACTTTATGGGAGGAGATGCAGATCTCCTATTGGTTGATTTGAAGTAGGTGAGGCCGCAGTAATAGGGCCTGACCTAGTATTTGATACCTTAAAGAAAGTTTAGTTGTCAGGGAAAGGCTCAAGACAGCTTAGAGCGGACAGAAATTATATGTAGATGTGCGGAGAAAGGATCTCGAATTTGATATTGGCGATGTTGTGTATTTTAAAATATCTCTAATGAAGGGTATGAAGAGATTTGGTAAGAAGGGGAAACTCAGTCCTCGATATATAGGTCCTTACAGAATTCTCACCCGTTTTGGAAAAGTAGCTTACTAGCTTGAGTTGCCTTCAGACTTAGCTTTAGTACACCCAGTGTTTCACATCTCCTCGCTAAAGAAATGCATTGGTGACCCAACAGTTGTAATCCCTATAGAGGGTATAGATGTTCAGAACAGTCTCTCTTATGATAAAGTTCCAGTCGAAATCATTGATCATCAGGTTCGTAGACTGAGGAACAAAGAAGTTCCTTTGGTCAAAGTTATTTGGTGGAATCAGTCCGTTAAGGGAGCTACTTAGGAAGCAGAAGAAAATATGCAGACCAAGTATCCTCACCTCTTCTCCACAAACTCATACTCAGCTCAAAGTAACAGTCTTCCTTAGATTTACTTAGTTTCATATTCAGATTACCTTTACAAACTTGGTATCAGTTCAGCTGCATAGCATTCTCATATCATGCATACCTTCATAAAATAGCTCAGTCATGTGTCATGTCTTTATAATTCAATCATGCTTCAGTTATGCATGTTTAGTATGAAAACTTAGTTTATCAGTAGTTTTAGTCATGTAATCATGCTTAAGTTGTGCATGTTCAATATATAAGCTCAGTCTAGTAGTATTTTCAGCTTAGTCAACCTCTTTTGAGGATAAATGTTCCCAAGGGGGAGATATTGTAAGACCCCATAAAATTCCTAGTCTAATTCATTCCTATATAGCATGAAAAGAGGTCCCAGACATAGAAAAATTCAGCTAAGTATTGACACGTAGTTTTTTTTTGGCTTGATATTTCAATGACTTTATTTTCAATCTTTCTAGCCTTGGATTGTCGATTTTTCAGTTGATTCATGGCTAGAGATGTTAATAGGTCATATCGAGTGAGTTTCACAATTTTTAGACTAGCATAAGGGTGAGTTTGGATGTCCAAAATAGTAAGGTCTTGTGATAGTCTCACGACGTGAGATCCAATTCCCATTTCTGAGAGTCACGTCGTGAGGTCTATTCCCCATTTTTGGGTGTCACGATGCGAGGTCCATTCCCCATTTCTGAGAGTCGTGCCTCGAGGGTCTTTTACATGGGAAAAGAGGCCTAGGGGTAGTATAGTCCTCTTTCTCTCACCCAAATTAGCTAAAACACGAAATTAAACACCAAATAGGGCAAATTGCATTCATTATTCACTCAATTCTCTCAAGAACAAGCCCTAGTTTCATCAAGATCAAGAATCAAGTCTCAAGAATTCACCACAATCTTCATGAAATTAATAATCAAGGCATGTTATGTGTTCGTCCTTAGATTTCCTTCCACCCTTGAAGTTCAAGAACCTTTTTTAAAACTACGAGTTTATTGATTCATCAATTTACATATGAAAATTTGGGTTGTATTCATGTTTGTGTTGTTGTATGTGTTTCAATTCAAGATTTTGCTATGAGTTTCATGAACCTAAGATAGCATGTATGCTGATTGATGTAATTCCTATGTTACAATCCTTGAAATTGAAAGTTTAAGTTGTAGTCATGATGTTTATTTGTTGTTCATTATTATGTATAATAATCATGCTCCCTAAACGTTTGATATAATGTCTATTAGAATTGAATAATGTAATCATGACATATTAGTGTGTGTTCTCATTCATGTATAAGCTCATGGCCTTCAATTGTTTGGAAAATTGCCTTAGTGAATGAATTGTGAACAATTGACTATTTCTTTACTTTTAGTAAGTTCTATGTTTTACCTTTATGCTATCGAGTTCTGGAGGTATTTATTACCTGAATTCTAGCTGTTTACTTAGTAACAGTAGAAATAAAATAAATCCAGTAAAAATGATCAAGAATATTAGTATCCAGTCAGTAACAAAAATTAGCAAACTCAGTCTAGTTCAGTCAGTCAACAAGATCAGTGTCAGTTCAGTTAAGGTTAGTACAATCTAGTAATCAATGTCTATACAGTTGAGAGTACGATTTAGCACAGAGCGAACCTAGGGATGGGGGAATTCTAGCAGAGGGTTTGACCCTTAGTAGTAGTCCCTGCATTACAGAACTACGTTGACAACGTAGGGTAGGACGTCCTCCTGCCAGACTAGGGTTGACACAACCGTATATATGATTTATGAGTCTTCTTGCCAGATTAGGGTTGACCCAGTATGGTTAGTATCCCTTGGCAAGGTGGTAACACCCTTTCAACTGGGGTCATAGGTTGGACACTAACTTGGTTTATAATTGGGGTACGTCGGTTAGATGAACACTCCTATAGTTACAGTTATAGTTTCAGACTCAGTATAGAACTCAGTTCAGTTCTATAGAATCAGGACAATCAAAAATACTCACCCAGTTATCAGTTATACAGTTATCAATAAACTCATATATGAGTCATTCAGTTGTCAGAATTCAGTATTTAGTTTTAGTATGATCTTAGTTACAGTATCCGTGTATATGCATAGTCTTTTATATGTACAACAGTTTCAGTTACCATGTACTCTCATTCAGTTATATACATATCATTTAGTCAGTTATTGTTCATATGTATGAACCCATGATATCATCCTACCTCACTTAGCATACAAGTACATTCAAAGTACTGATGCATACTCTTCCTTTTGTACTATAATATCTCATATCATAGGTCCAATCTTGACCATACCTAGCAGCTCAAGTTATCAATAGCAGATACAGTGGTGAGTCCTCATATTTTGAGGATAAAGTTATTTATATCAGTATTCTAGCTAGTTTAGTAGTCGGAGTTAGTTGGGGACTTTTCCTATCAACTCCACATTTAGATAGTTTCCTATCAACTCCACATTTAGATAGTTCAATTAGAGGCTTTTCAGACTAGACTATTTCAAGCAGATATTCAGTTTTTTAGTACTTTTTTCAGTATTCAGTTTATGAACCTTATGGCATTTTAGCCTAACTTTCACATTATTTTAGTATTATTATTTAGTGCTCGCAGCAGGTACCATTCATGGGTTAGCTTGTGGTCCTTCGGGATTGTAAGCACCATTTGACGTCCAGGGTGTCGGGGCGTTATACATAGGATCTTATCTACTGCTTTGCTTGAAACTCTGTTTAGTATATAAACTATAGTCTTTAATGCTTCTCCCCAAAAAGAACAACTAATCATTGTTTTTACCATATCCTTAAGAGTTCAGTTTTGTCTCTCAACTACACCATTTTTACTTGAAGTCCCTGGCATAGTGTATGGAGGAAAATCCCATACTCTGTCAAATACTTTACAAAAGATCTTGGACATTGTTCACCTGATCCATCATATCTATCATAGTATTTTCCTCCATAGTCATATTTGACAGCCTTAATTTTCTTGCCTGTTGTATTTCAACTTCAGCCTTGAAAAATCATCCAAAGATTATGACTTATTATGAATTAAATAGAGATATCCACAATAGGAGTAGTCATATAAAAAAGTTAATAAAATATTGTTGACCATTCCATGAATCTGTAGGAAACGGACTGCAAATGTTTGTATGTACAATTAATGTTTCCTCTAATTCCAAATAGAAATTGGTGCCTAATAGAATTGTAAAAACACCAATAGCCTCCACAACTTCTTTATTGTTGTTTCCCACATAGATGTATCTTCAGCATCAATCGACAGTCGGATCCTTATCCAAATCTGTGTAGATAACTTTCCGTGAGTAGTTTCGCCCTTATCTACCCACCATGTGTCGCTAGATACCACAGCCAAACTAACTTATGAACAGACTAAATTGATAAGTTTACTTTTCTTTTCATGCAACGCAACGTACTTGATACACTATTTCTTTGTGTGACCAAGTTTCTTATAAAAGAAACATAATGATATTCCTTTGTCTGCAGTTTTTTAGTATTATTCATTTTTCACTTATGTGCAACCATTATAATTCTAGAAGTAGATCCCAAATAAGCACATTCCATTTGTTCTTCTTTAGTTCTATCCTCTTGCTGCACACATTGAGCTCTAAGTTCATTCAAAGCTCGGTTCTTAAAGTTTATGTAAAGACATTGTAAGATAAAATAAATAATGCTCATAATTAATCATTCAAATAGATTGTGTATATGTGGAGATAATTGAATCAAATAAATCTAGAGAAAAATCATAAATAGATCAAAAACTATATTTATCACACACATATACATAACAGTGGGCCCATCTCAAGATACCTAACACAACATTTTTGATAGAGTATGCGGCTTACTGATTTACTTAGTTTAGCCTAATTGATGCCTATCAGTGAAACAGGTTGCCTAACGTGTTTCAACAATGCTAAAATAGTAAGTAAATGAGACACTAATTTTTCACGTGAAAAACACACGGCTCAAAAAGTTATGAAAAATTATGACTTGTACCTCTACAGGATCTCACCCCAACTTCACTAAAACACTTTGAGCCTCAACAACAACAAATTAGAAGAATAATGTAATCTAGGAATTATAAACTCTAATTGCTACTTCTAAAAACCTCACAAAAATCCAAGGTATGTGTTGCCAAGTCTTCGAATTCCCAAACTTGAAGACAGTGATCCTAACTTATTTTATACTTCACTGAGACTAGAACTACATAAACAATACAAGTAAAGATCTAACCTAATACATAGAATCTAAGACACCTTATCTTCTAAGTAATAGCAACAGGCTCAACTATGTGTTTCTTTAAGCTTTGAAACTGCGAGGTAAATTTACCAATTTCCTTTTTCTTTATAAGTCTGTGAGTGCCTTTGTCAGTCACTCTCTCTATTAATCACAACTCTCCAAAGAGTCCTTCAACAGATTATCCTTCTATCTTGAGTAGAAATCCCAACTCTTAAGAGTTTATTATGAAGAGAGACTCCTACTTCTACTCAACCACCTCTATCTTCAAGTTTTGTAATCAACCTCAAAGTCTTCTATTTCACACGTGATCAATACTTTGAATTTCTTATCTAGAACAGCTTATCCAATTCTGAATTCAAGTGCCCTTGTCTCCATGTCCCAGTGGATTTAGTGTTCTTGTCTTTGCATACCAGTGGACCACTTCAACTAACATATTTCAGATATCTTATCAATCACCAAAACTTTAAACACCTAAAAATTCCCCCTTTTTGGTAATGACAAACCTCCTTACATGTGCATCCCTAACATTTTCTATAGTCATTAAGTGAAGAACCTTTTAGCAAGAAATAGGTAGTTATGGGTTATAAAAATATTGCACAACCTAAGTTCTCTTGCCCCTTTTGGCATCATCCAAAAGATAGTTAGAGCATAATCAATATAGAAGTGCAATGTTAAGCATATCATGACCACTGAGGCTATCATCAAGAAATCAGAATAAGATAGATAATTTGAGCAATGCATTAGTCAAAACAAGAAAATATTAAACATAAGCAAGGGAGAATTTCATTAAAACACCAAAATATGATTTACATTGTATCACTAAAAAAACGGCAGGAGAAGCAATCTAGGCCAAAAGAGGGATTAATATAAAGAAATTCTAAAAAAATAAGAAGATGGGGCAAAAGAGATGGATGGACTAGGTTCAATTAGTTGTGTTAACTTATGAATGGCCTCTGCATTATCAGCCCTTTCCTTAGCATGATCATCATCCAGAGTGAGGATTCTAGCCTAAAGCACCTCCTTTTCTTGAGAATGGGTGGCTTGAATTTTCTTTATCTCTACCAAGGTATTATCTAGTTTATTTCTCATCCTCGGCATAGGAGTGTCAGCCTATCTCATTGAAATAGGTAGTGCAGCATAGTTCAATCGGCCATGAATATCCTTTGTAGTCTGAAGAGACCAGACCTGAACTAGAAAAGCATAGTCCTAAAAGATAGATACCAACCAAAATTCATATAGAAAGGCAAGATCCTTTATATCATCTTTTAAGAGAACCATATGCATGTGCTTGATAATGAGGCTTGGAAGATTAATTTTAACATTAGTATCAAGCAACACCATAAGAGTAAGATAGAGATAGTTGGCTTTATTTCTCCTCTCCTTTATTGGTATGATTATTTTGTGGACCACATCAAAGTAAAGCTAGTAGAGAGGAGACATTACCTATTTAAGTACACATCTATGCTGAAAGAGATTAGGTATTCCAGAAAATTTCCTAGTAATAAACAAAGAAGATTCCATATTATCTAGGGAAGGCAGTCAAATTTCACATAGTGATCCCAACCCCTAAGAGGAAGATCAAGAATATAGGCAACATCCTCAGTAACTAAGTAAATAGGGACACCATGCACAGAAGTGGTAAAGAAATTACCCTTAGCAGCACCATTAGTGTAAAAATCATAAACCTTGGGGAGTCCAAATTTGTGCTGAGTCTAACCTTGAAGAAATAAGTTGGACGAGCCTTGGAATTATAATTCTATCCAAGAAAGTGGTCATCTCAAGGTCTCTATAACCAGTGATGACACGACCAAGAATGAATTGCCATTTCTAGAAATAAAGGAAATGCTTTGAGAAAGCATCAACAGTTTCAAAAGTATCAATCTAAGTAGGGGGAACATCGCTCTTAGTCTCAGTAGGAAGAAGGACATCATCCTCAGTAGCTTAAAAATCTGAGGATGGAATGGGTTGAGGAGCCTATTTCTTTGATATATCCTTGGAAGTAGTCTTGTATTTAAGAAATGAATGGAGATCCATATTTGGAGATGATTTCTTGAAGGAGTAAAGTGATGTAGCATGTCTAGGAGGCTTATAAGAAGAAGGCTTTAGAATAAAGCTTTAATAGGTCTTCCCTCGATGAATTGTTCGAATGAGAAAATCAAAATTAGAGGGGAGGGGGAGTTAAAGGTCTAGAAGAAAAAGGTTTCTTCTTTTAGATTACTTGGAGAGATACCTTAAGATTAGGATTTTCTTGCCTTTTACTATTTTTCATGTGAGGGGTTTGAATAGGAATGGGTGAAGGAGAAGGCACAAAAGCGGGTTCATCCTTAGGAATAGGAACACAAGCCCCTAATAACTTGACTAGATGATAACGAACCCTTTTAGGAACCTATTTTGAAGCAGATAAAATAGAGGGTTAATTCGCAGTACGAAGTATTTAAAGTGGGGCAACTTCTTGAACTAGATCTGATGGATAGGATTGACTACAAGAGGGTCTTGGGCAGATAAGTCAAGCATTACTTTGAACTCATTCCAAGCCCTAAAATTTGACATTTTTAAGGTACCAGGGGAGGAGATTAGTGGTGATTTAGTTATACCAGGATAAGGAATAATTTTAAGGGTAGGTCCATTTGTAGAAAGAAAGGATATTGTGGTGTTATCTAGAATAGGAGAAGAAAAAGTTTGGGAAGCCATTGTAGAGTAACAGAAAAAAAAAAGCTTGCAAAAGATAAAACAGGTGAATTAGATGAATAAGAGAGACAATGATGAAGAATGAAGGATTTGGAGGATTTATAAAACCAGTGGGAAATTGAATTTGAGTGGGAAAAGGGAAGATGAATCATATAAGAGTTGATGGGTTCCAGGAGTAATTGAGTGAGAAAAGGAGAAGTGACATTGATTTGAAGATGGCAGTAGCTTTTATAACGCCCCAAAATTTGGGTCCTGGGACGTCACACGATGCTTA